>NW_006772955.1:150673-170988 GCF_000442215.2 Lipotes vexillifer | reverse complement strand
TCTTTCCCTCTTTTCCAATGCTGAAGAGACCTCTTTGGAAACTTTCATCTCTCTGATATAAAGACTCGTTATCATTTTTCTTTTGGAGATTTTTCCTTCACTTTCAGATATTTTTCATGACATTCTTCCCTATAAAATAAATGACTAGAGGACTGGGGGGTTGGGAGGTACTTACAGGCACCCAGGCATTGTTTCTGTGTGCTACCACTACTTAGAAGATTCGGACCTTTTATCATAATTGGAAAATGTTTTAATAATATTATTTCTTTGAATATTTTATTTCCTCAATTATCTCAGTCTTTCTCTAGAAATTTATAAAGCTATGTTGAGATTTCATTTTTCTTTTCTGCTGACTGATGGTAGAAATTTTAGTCTGATATTCTATTTTATAAATCTATATTCTAGCTTAATTTTTTCTGCCATTTAGGAATTTTTAAACAGTACCTATTTATATTAAAATCTAGATATTCAAGCATAGGTCTTTTAAATATCTCTTTAGGTACTTTTTGATAAAGAATTATATAAGTTCTATGATCTACAAATGATGATTTTTTTCATAGTAAACTTTTTTGTTTTATGGATGTGATGTCTTCCCATGTCTCTGAAGCTAAGAACTGTGCTAATTTTAAAATCTCATATTCTCCTTATTAATTCCTTGTGGGTTTTTTTTCTTTTATTTATTTATTTTTTTGTGGTACGCGGGCCTCTCACTGTCGTGGCCTCTCCCGTTGCGGAGCACAGGCTCCGGACGCGCAGGCTCAGTGGCCATGGCTCACGGGCCCAGCCGCTCTGCGGCATGTGGGATCTTCCTGGACCGGGGCACGAACCCATGTCCCCTGCATCGGCAGTTGGACTCTCAACCACTGCGCCACCAGGGAAGCCCTCCTTGTGGGTTTTTTTGGTTTAGTTTTTTGATTAATTTTGGTTTTTGTTTAGTGCTTATATATTGATCTTTTTCATTCTTTTTTTTCCAGAAATTTTTGGTGATCATTGATTTGATGATTACTATAGTCTTTTAAATTACCTGTTTGGGTGTCTGTGGGCATTGGTTCAGTTTACTAAAAACTGCATCTGCTGATTGTGAGAAAAGTGCCAAAATTACTGTGGAGAGTGAAAAAAGAGTATACCATGGACTGGGGTTTTCTCTTAGGAAGAGGCTGTCTCCTCTTTCCTTTCTGGTACATGCCTAATTTAGGCATGTTTCTCTTTTCAAGCATTATTGTTATTATTATTATTTAGTTTCTCAACCCACATCAAAGAAAATTTAAAAAAAAAACAATATAATGAATCAGTAAATGTCTTCTACTAGGTTCACAAATGGTTAAATTTCACCATATTTGTAAAAGTATTAGTTAAAATGCAAGAGCTAAATAATGAATCTCAGGGAAATGTAAACCTATGTTTACATCAGCCTAAGAAATAGAGGCTAATGGACATTTGTAATAAGATGGGCTTTCAACACAAAGGAAAACTGAGCTCCGTGGTTCTAGCAGCACTCAAATCCAATGTACCAGAAAGTACAGCTGTGCTGACAAGGAGACAAGAGTGGAGCACATAGGTACCTGCTGACTCAGCAGCCCCAGCTGTACAAGGTGACATCTGATCCAAGCATCTTTCTGAAGCCCATTGAGCAGACCCCACAGAGTCTAACATGATGATAATTGTTTCAAACATGCACCAGATGGGCTTCCCTGGTGGCACAGTGGTTGAGAGTCCACCTGCCGATGCAGGGGAAACAGGTTTGTGCCCTGGTCTGGGAAGATCCCACATGCTGCAGAGCGGCTGGACCCGTGAGCCATGGCCGCTGAGCCTGCGCGTCCGGACCCTGTGCTCCGCAACCGGAGAGGCCACACAGTGAGAGACCCGCGTACCAAAAAAAAAAAAAAAGCACCAGATGTTGAGTGTGTTTCTAAATTGGCACAGTCTTCATGAAGTTTTATTCAACTTCCTATGCCAAAGTTGGATTTATCTTCCAATTAGTAATCACATGGCAGTGAAGCAAAGGAACTCAAGCTGCAAATCTCCTGTGAGTTAATATTTTATTATTGCCTGCAGATCATGGAAAGTACAGAAACAAGGTAAAAATATATATTGTGTTTCTAGATTATTAGTGCATTAAATTTCAGAAAAAGTGAAAAGAATGATGTCAAATATTTCTGTATTTCTGTGTTTTAAAACATAGCTATACATATAACTTAGTGGCTAAGAACAATGTTGTCTTAAAGTTAATTATCTCCTCTTTTTAAAGGTACGGTTTCAATTTTTTTTTCTTAAATGTTAATATACTTTATTTGTTGTTGTTTTGTTTGTTCTGGGTTTTTTTTAACTTTTTATTTTATATTGGAGTATAGTTGATTAACAATATTGTGTTAGCTTCAGGTGCACAACAAAATGATTCAGTTATACATATACATGTATCTATTCTTTTTCAAATTCTTTTGCCAATTAGGTTTTTACAGAATATTGAGCAGAGTTCCCTGTGCTACACAGTTAGGTCCTTTTTGTTTATACATTTAAAATATAGCAGTGTGTATCTGTCAATCCCAAACTCCCTAACTATCCCTCCCTCCACCCTCCCTTGGGTAACCATAACAGACTTAGAGAACAAACTTATGGTTTCAATGTTTTTGATAGAGTAAAATTACTGAGAAGTGTGTAATGGTCATCCATGCGTATAATGCACTTCTTTACTTTAACATACAAGAATATAGGGACTTTAAGTGTGTAGATTTTTTATAAAACTATCTCTCCCATCTACCAAACGTACGAATCAATTTGTAATTCAGGTCTTTATTTAAGTAGAATTATTTTATGTCTTTTATCATAAGATGCCCAAATGTTTTTTGAAAGTAGTCTAATTAAAAAGAATAATTTAGGGCTTCCCTGGTGGTGCAGTGGTTGAGAGTACGCCTGCCGATGCAGGTGACACGGGTTCGTGCTCCGGTCCGGGAAGATCCCACATGCCGCGGAGCGGCTGGGCCCGTGGGCTATGGCCACTGAGCCTGTGCATCCAGAGCCTGTGCATCCGGAGCCTGTGCTCCGATGCCCAAATGTTTTTTGAAAGAAGTCTAATTAAAAAGAATAATTTAGAGCTTCCCTGGTGGTGCAGTGGTTGAGAGTACGCCTGCCGATGCAGGTGACACGGGTTCGTGCTCCGGTCCGGGAAGATCCCACATGCCGCGGAGCGGCTGGGCCCGTGGGCTATGGCCACTGAGCCTGCGTGTCTGGAGCCTGTACTCGCAACGGGAGGGGCCACAGAAGTGAGAGGCCCGTGTACCACAGAAAGAAAAAAAAAAAAAGTTTAAAAATATTACCAAACTGCTGCTCTATTTGCACCCAATAATATAATAAAACACATATTAACTGAAAGGACACCTTGCTTAAATGAACGTTTCTGGGAAACTAAGGATTACAGTGACTGCATTTTCTGTTTCAGTATAGATAGTCTGTATAAACTCTTTCTAAAAAGACCCAGTGCACATCTTAGTGACAAAGAAACTTTATGAGCTGGGATCATCTATGTCCTTACCCTCTCCCCAAGCAATCCAGAAAGAATTGAAAATATCTGTGAACCTGGTTGAGGAAAAACTACACCTTTATTTTTACCAACCTATAGCTAAAATTTAGTATTTCCTTTCCATTATGAATATCAGTAATTAATCATAGTAGAATTATAATTTCCTGTAACTTTGTCACTAGTGGAAAAACAGATATCTTCACATCACATTATGGTGGTGGCAGATAACCTAAGTATGTAATTCATGCTCATTAGTACTTTGAAATCACAAAAGTTAGCAGACCCATTGCTAGTTCCTTTTATGTGTATTTTTTTTCTACTGCTGCATACTTTAAACCACAAACTTAATGGTTTAAAACCACCCGGGTCAGGTGTCCAGGCACAGCTGAGTTGGGTCCCATGCTCAGGTCTTGCTGCAGCTCACAAGGCTGCAAACAAACCAGATTTGTAATCTCATCGGAGGTGCAGGGTCTTGTTCCAGGCTTACTTGGTGGTTTGCAGAATTTATTTTCTTGTGGTTGTAGAATGCGCAGCAGCTTGCTTCTTCAAAATCAGCAGGAGAGAAGGTTTCTGCTGCTTCCAGCCTCTGACCTTAGACCATCTTTCAAAGGGTCCATGATTAGGTCAAGCTCACCCAAGTTAATCCTTCTTTTGGTTTCTCAAAATGAACTGATTACTGACTTAATTACATCTACAAAAATCTCTTCACCTTTGCCATATAATGTAACGTAATCTCTGAAATGACCTTCATCATATTCATATTCTGCTCATACTGAAGGAGAAATGGGTTATACAATAGGGGACTGGAATCTTGGGATCATCCTAGAATCCCTCCTACCATATTACAAAATACAGTAATGAAGAAGCACATATATTAAAATATCACAAATATTTAATAATATTTTGATAAATATATTTCAATAAATTGGTTCTTTTTTTCCTAGGTATCTTATGTACTCAAAAACATTATTCTCAGAAAAGTTCTATAGGCTTCACTGCTGCCAAAATGATTTATGGAACAAAAAAAAGATTAAAAACACTCGTTCTAAAAGCGCACCATTTCCTAAATCGCTCAGTCCAAAATTTAGAACTCATTTTGCTTCTACTTTTGCTAATAATCTAACTTATCCTGTCAGTGTTCCCTTCAAAATATATCCAAAATTTAACCACTTCAATCACTTCCATCATCCCCGAAAATTTTGTCTTCATTATCTCTCAACTGACTATTGTGAGAGCATCCTAAATAGCCTTCTCTCTCGTATTTGTGTTTGCTTTTTCCTCCATATATCATTATCTTTTTCAAGAATATAGATCAACTCAGGTCTTACATCTGCAAAGACGACTCCACTGGTTTACAATTACACTAAGAAAAATAATCCACTACCATTCATCACGTCTTTGGAACACTTCGCAGGATCATTTCCCACACTCTGCACCTAACACTGGCAAAGATTCCATGCCCTCACGCCCAGTATCTGTGGGTAACTACAAGGCAATATGGACTTTGCAGTTGTAAGTCAGGTTACAGACATTAAAGATAGAGATGTTGGGGGACCTTCAACATGGCGGAGGAGTAAGACAGGGAGATCACCTTCCTCCCCACAAATACATCAAAAATACACCTGGGCTTCCCTGGTGGCGCAGTGCTTGAGAGTCCGCCTGCCGATGCAGGAGACGTGGGTTCGTGCCCCGTTTCGGGAGGATCCCACATGCCGCGGAGCGGCTGGGCCCGTGAGCCATGGCCGCTGAGCCTGCGCGTCCGGAGCCTGTGCTCCGCAAATGGGAGAGGCCACAACAGTGAGAGGCCCGCATAACGCAAGAAAAAAAAAAAAAATACACCTACATGTGGAACAACTCCTACATAATACCAACTGGATGCTGGCAGAAGACCTCAGACTTCCCAAAAGGCAAGAAAATACCCATGCACCTGGCCGTGTGGCTGACAGGGTCTTGGTGCTCCGGCCTGGTGTCAGGCCTGAGCCTCTGAAGTGGGAGAGCCGAGTTCAGGACACTGACCACCAGAGACCTCCCGGCCCCACGTAATATCGATCAGTGAGAGCTCTCGCAGAGATCTCCGTCTCAACGCTAAGATCCAGCTCCACCCAATGGTCAGCAAACTACAGTGCTGGAAGCCCCATGCCAAACAACTAGCAAAACAGGAGCACAACCCCACCCAGTAGGAGAGAGGCTGCCTAAAATCATAATAAGGTCACAGACACCACAAAACACACCACCAGATGTGGCCTTGTCCACCAGGAAGACAAGATACAGCCCCACCCCCCAGAAAAAGATACCAGTCCCTTCCACCAGGAAGCCTACACAAGCCACTGAACCAACCTCAACCACTGCGGGCAGACACCAAAAAAATTGGGAACCACAAACCCGCAGGCTACGAAAAGGGGACCCCCCCCCCCCCAAACACAGTAAGTTAAACAAAATGAGAAGACAGAGAAATATGCAGCAGATGAAGGAGAAAGGTAAAAACCCACCAGACCAAACAAATGAAGAGGAAATAGGCAGTCTACCTGAAAAAGAATTCAGAGTAATGATAGTAAAGATGATCCAAAATCTTGGAAATAAAATGGAGAAATAACAAGAACCTAGAAGAACTAAAGAGCAAACAAAAAATGATGAACAACACAATAAATGAAATTAAAAATTCTCTACAAGGAGTCAATAGCAGAATAACTGAGGCAGAAGAATGGATAAGTGACCTGGAAGATAAAATACTAGAAATAACTGCTGCAGAGCAGAATAAATAAAAAAGAATGAAAAGAATTGAGGACAGTCTCAGAGTACTCTGGGACAACATTAAATGCACCAACATTCAAATTATAGGGGCCCCAGGAGAAGAGGAGAAAAAGAAAGAGTTTGAAAAAATATTTGAAGAGATTATAGTTGAAAACTTCCCTAACATAGGAAAGGAAATAGTCAATCAAGTCCAGGAGGTGCAGGGAATCCCATACAGGATAAATCCAAGGAGAAGCACACCAAGACACATATTAATCAAACTATCCAAAATTAAATACAAAGAAAAAATATTAAAAGCAGCAAGGGAAAAGCAACAAATGACATACAAGGAAATCCCCATAAGGCTAACAGCTGATCTTTCAGCAGAAACTCTGCAAGCAAGAAGGGAGTGGCAGGACATATTTAAAGCGATGAAAGGGAAAAACCTATAACCAAGATTACTCTACCCAGCTAGGATCTCATTCAGAGTCAAGGGAGAAATTTAAATCTTTACAGACAAGCAAAAGTTAAGAGAATTCAGCACCACAAAACCAGCTTTACAACAAATGCCAAAGGAACTTCTCTAGGCAGGAAACACAAGAGAAGGAAGGAAAAGACCTACAATTACAAACCCAAAACAATTAAGAAAATGGTAATAGGAACATACATATCGATAATTACCTTAAATGTAAATGTATTAAATGCTCCAACCAAAAGACACAGATTGGCCGAATGGATACAAAAAATAAGACCCGCATATATGCTGTCTACAAGAGACTCACTTCAGACTTATGGACACATACAGACTGAATGTGAGGGAATGGAAAAAGATATTCCGTGCAAATGGAAATCAAAAGAAAGCTGGAGTAGCAATTCTCATATCAGACAAAACAGACTTTAAAATAAAGACTCTTACAGGAGACAAAGAAGGACACTACATAATGATCAAGGGGTCAAAACAAGAAGAAGATATAACAATTGTAAATATTTATGCACCCAACATAGGAGCACCTCAATATATAAGGCAAATACTAACAGCCATAAAAGGGGAAATCGATAGTAACACAATCATAGTAGGGGACTTAAGCACCCCACTTTCACCAATGGACAGATCAACCAAAATGAATGTAAATAAGGAAACGCACGTTTTAAATGATACATTAAACAAGATGGACTTAATTGCTATTTATAGGACATTCCATCCAAAAACAGAAAACACTTTCTTCTCAAGTGCTCATGGAGCATTCTCCAGAATAGATCATATCTTGGGTCACAAATCAAGCTTTGGTAAATTTAAGAAAACTGAAATCGTGTCAAGTATCTTTTCCGACCATAATGCTATGAGACTAGATATCAATTACAGGAAAAAGACTGTAAAAAATACAAACACATGGAGGCTAAACAATACGCTAGTAAATAACCAAGTTATCACTGAAGAAATCAAAGAGAAAATAAAAAAATACCTAGAAACAAATGGCAATGAAAACAGGATGACCCAAATTCTATGGGATGCAGCAAAAGCAGTTCTAAGTGAGAAGTTTATAGCAATACAATCCTACCTCAAGAAACAGGAAAAATCTCAAATAAAAACTGAACTTTACACCTAAAGCAATTAGAGAAAGAACAAAAAATAAACCCCAAAGTCAGCAGAAGGTAAGAAATCATAAAGGTCAGATCAGAAATAAAGGAAAAAGAAATGAAGGAAACAATTTCTAAGATCAATAAGCTAGTTCTTTGAGAAGATAAACAAAATTGATAAACCATTAGCCAGACTCATCAAGAAAAAAAGGGAGAGGTCTCAGATCAACAGAATTAGAAAAGAAAAAGGAGAAGTAACAACTGACACTGTAGAAACAAAAAGGATCATGATAGATTACTACAAGCAACTATATGCCAATAAATGGACAACATGGAAGAAATGGACAAATTCTTAGAAAAGCACAACCTTCCGAGACTGAACCAGGAACAAATAGGATGTATAAATAGACCAATCACAAGCAATGAAATTGAGACTGTGATTAAAACTCTTCCAACAAACAAAAGCCCAGGACCAGATGGATTCACAAGCGAATTCTATCAAACATTTAGAGAGGAGCTAACACCTATCTATCTCAAAATCTTCCAAAATATAGCAGAGGGGGGATCACTCCCAAACTCATTCTATGAGGTCACCATCACCCTGATACCAAAACCAGACAAAGATGTCACAAAGAAAGAACACTATAGGCCAATATCACTGATGAACTTAGATGCAAAAATCCTCAACAAAATACTAGCAAACAGAATACAACAGCACATTAAAAGGATCATACACCATAATCAAGTGGGGTTTATCTCAGCAATGCAAGTATTCTTCAATATATGAAAATCAATCAATGTGATACACTATATTAACAAATTGAAGGATAAAAACCATATGATCATCTCAATAGATGCAGTAAAAGCTTTCAAAAAAATTCAACACCGATTTATGAGAAAAACTCTTCAGAATGTAGGCAGAGAGGGAACTTACCTCAACATAATAAAGGCCATATATGACAAACCCACAGCCAACATCATTCTCAATGGTGAACAACGAAAAGCATTTCCTTTAAGATCAGGAAAAAGACAAGGTTGCCTACTCTCACCACTATTAGTCAACATAGTTTTGGAAGTTTTAGCCACAGCAATCAGAGAAGAAAAAGAAATAAAAGGAATCAAAACTGGAAAAGAAGAAGTAAAAATGTCACTGGTGGCAGATGACATGGTACTATACATAGAGAATCCTAAAGAGGCTAGCAGAAAACTACTAGAGCTAATCAATGAATTTGGTAGAGTAGCAGGATACAAAATTAATGCACAGAAATCTCTTGCATTCCTATACACTACTGATGAAAAATCTGAAAGAGAAATTAAGGAAACACTCCCATTTACCATTGCAACAAAAAGAAAAAAATTACCTAGGAATAAACCTACCTAAGGAGACAAAAGACCTTTATGCAGAAAACTATAAGACACTGAAGAAAGAAATTAAAGACGATACAAACAGATGGAGAGATATACCATGTTCTTGGATAGGAAGAATCAACATTGTGAAAATGACTATACTACCCAAAGCAATCTACAGATTCAATGCAATCCCTATCAAACTACCAATGGCATTTTTCAAAGAACTAGAACAAAATATTTCAAAATTTGCACGGAAACACGAAAGACCCTGAATTGCCAAAGTAATCTTGAGAAGGAAAAACGGGGCTGGAGGAGTCAGGCTCCTTGCCTTCAGACTATACTACAAAGCTACAGTAATCAAGACAGTATGGTACTGGCACAAAAACAGAAATATACATCAATGGAACAGGATGCAAAGCCCAGAGATAAACCCATGCACATATGGTCACCTTATCTTTGACAAAGGAGGCAAGAATATACAATGAAGGAAAGACAGCCTCCTCAATAAGTGGTGCTGGGAAAACTGGACAGCTACATGTAAAAGAATGAAATTAGAACACTTCCTAACACCATACACAAAAACAAACTCAAAATGGATTAAAGTCCTACATGTAAGGCCAGACACTATATAACTCTTAGAGGAAAACAAAGGCAGAACATTCTATGACTTAAATTACAGCAAGATCCTTTTTGACCCACCTTCTAGAGAAATGGAAATAAAAACAAAAATAAACAAATGGGACCCAATGAAACTTAAAAGCTTTTGCACAGCAAAGGAAACCATAAACAAATGAAAATACAACCCTCAGAATGGGAGAAAATATTTGCCAATGAAGCAACTGACAAAGGATTAATCTCCAAAATATACAAGTGGCTCATGCAGCTCAATATCAAAGAAACAAACAACGCAATCCAAAAATGGGCAGAGGATCTAAATAGACATTTCTCCATAGAAGGTATACAGATAGCAACAAACACATGAAAGAATGCTCAACATCATTAATCATTAGAGAAATGCAAGTCAAAACTACAATGAGGTATCACCTCACACCAGGCAGAATGGCCATCATCAAAAAATCTACAAACAATAAATGCTGGAGAGGGTGTGGAGAAAAGGGAACCCTCTTGCACTGTTGGTGGGAATGTAAATTGATACAGCCACTATGGAGAACAGTATGGAGGTTCCTTAAAATACTAAAAATAGAACTACCACATGACCCAGCAATCCCACTAATGGGCATATACCCTGAGAAAACCATAATTCAAAAAGAGTCATGTATTGCAATACTGCAATATGCACTGCAGTACTATTTACAATAGCCAGGGCATGGAAGCAACCTAAGTGTCCATCAAGAAATGAATGTATAAAGAAGATGCGGCACATATATATAATGCAATATTACTCAGCCATAAAAAGAAATGAAATTGAGTTATTTGTAGTGAGGTGAATGGACCTATAGTCTGTCATACAGAGTGAAGCAAGTCAGAAAGAGAAAAACAAATACCATATACTAACACATATATATGGAATCTAAAGAGAAAAATGTTTCTGATGAACCTAGCGGCAGGACAGGATAAAGACGCAGACGTAGAGAATGGACTTACAGACACAGGGAGGGGGAAGGGTAAGCTGGGATGAAATGAGAGAGTAGCATGGACATAAATATACTACCAAATATAAAATAGATAGCTAGTGGGAAGCAGCTGCACAGCACAGGGAGATCAGCTCAGTGCTTTTTTACCACCTAGAGGGGTGTGATAGGGAGGGTGAGAGGGAGACACAAGAGGGAGGGGATATGGTGATATATGTATACATATAGCTGATTCACTTTGTTATACAGCAGAAACTAACACAACATTATAAAGCAATTATACTCCAATAAAGATGTTAAAAAATTTAAAAAAAGATTGGTTATCCTGGATTATCTAGGAGGGCTCAGTCTGACGACAGGAGTCCTTGAATGCAGAAAACTTCCTCTGGCTGTTAGCAGAGGAATGATGAAGCAAGAAAAACAAAGATCAGAGGTTCAGTGTGTGAGGCGCACTGGGCCTTCTGTTGGTGGCTTTTAAGTTGGAGAAAGGGAGACACAAGCATAAGAATGAGGGCATCATCTGGAATGACAGCTAGCCCATATCCATAAGAAAAAAAGGAACCATTCCTACAACAGCACGGAACTCAGTTATCCCAAAAGCTGGAATAAGCTTGGAAGGAGATTCTTTCTCTGAGCCTCCAGGAAGGAACAAAACCCTGCCGACACCTTGATTTTAGCCAGTAACACATGTGTCAGACTTCTGATCTACAGAGCGGTCAGATAATAAATATGTATTGTTTTAAACCACTCAATTTGTGGTAATTTTTTACAGAAGCAATAGAGAACCAATAAAATGTCCCATTTAGCCCTAGGTACATCTCTAAATTGATTACCAACTTGTTCATTCCTTATTTACTCTAATTAGCCACGTGAGTTCTTTTTCGTGGCTAAGCCTCTATGTTTGTGGTAATTTATTGCAAAGCAATTGAAAATTAATACAATACAATGGAGATACTTGCTTGCACACTATTTAGTAGCCAATCAATAGTTAAATGCATTTTTCCTAGAAAGTTAGGACACTCCTGAACAATATTAAAATATTAGGAACCTGGTATCAATAGAGAAGCCTTCCTCATTTTGAATTTTACCTGTTTACCTTTAAAGAATAATAAAAACTTTTAAACAATTATAGCAAGCCAGTTCTTAAATATGTGCCTTCATTTCTTAAAGAAATAAATAAGGACTTTGAGGCCCAACAGAACCTTTTTCAAATCTCATTAATTTTGCACAGTGGGCATATCCTCATTTACAAAACTAGGATAATCTTTAACTAGCGGAGTAGTTAGGAAAATTCCTCACAGTGTCCAACACCCAGGAAGCACTAAAAAAAAGGGTTAATTTTCTAAATGTGTCCCAGGGATTGGTAAGAAACATAGCAAAGCATTTTGAACAAGTCACAGGGGAAAATACCACTTAGATACAGCAAACTCCAGTGGACAGATGGGTTTGTCACTGCATTCTAAACACTGACACACTATTCTGGCATTTCAGACCACACATTCGTTTTCTCTTAAGGTTTCCTATGTAGCACAGAAACTCAGCAATGTTATCATCTCTTAACTCTGCACACATTTCTCTATAATCTCAAAGTACAATTGTCAACAACCTAATATTTTAACAATTTCCATGCTATTACTTTTTTTTAACACCCTCTTAAGTACCTGTAATCTAAAGAGATTATGATCTCTAGACCCTGAATGTTTAACATCACCTGGCAATCTCTCACTTGAAGTTCATTTCCCACGTCATAATCCACAATATCCCCTGAACCTCTATGCACAACGGTTATGCAAAACACTTTAACACAGAAAAGCTGCAATATTGATATCATTGTGTCAGAACATGCACAGACAGCTGTTTCCCAAGTCCTTTATCAGTTATTTTAAGGTACTTGAAGTAACAAAATCGTGCATAATTTTAATTCTAACTACATTCATATATTTAAGAAAAGACCGATTTTTGTCTTAACCTCTGACAAAAGTCCCTGTTGGCACAACTGAGCCCAAGGTCTTAATTATACCCAGTGTGAAATTGAAACGAAGAAGTCAAAATGAAAACTTCTTTTCCATGGTTTATTGCCACTTCACAATAAAACAGCTTTGCGTTCAAATGAATCATGAGTCTTTCTTTTATATTTTTTCTGCAGCACACTAATCTTTCAATACAGTGAAGTTATATATTTTGACACAGTGAAATTATATAGGAGTTTGTTTTTGTCTATTTATGGCTCATTTCATGTTAATTATAGATGACTCAGAATAAATATTCACCCCAAATGTGAAAAAAGGTAGATTAAAAACCAAGGTACTTCTTTTATTTTCCTAAGAAGAACTTTACCTATTTCTCAATACATTCAAAAAGTTAAGAAAAAAATGAATTTGTTTATAAAAGTAAAATCATTAATCTTTTACTTCTAAGACATTTTTAATGATGAGGAAAATATTTCAGCTACAAGGACGTTCAACAGAGCATTTTCTAATAGTACACTGTGTGAAATTAGTTAAGTAAAATATTAAGCATATATTACTGAATATTAACTAAACGAATCTCCATATGGTCTTACTAATTGGTTTCTGTACCTATACATCATTGTCCTTTCAGTTACTTCCTATCTTGGGCCCACCTCTTTACACGTGTACCTCTTCTCCACATTTTGCTCAATGACTTAGTAGTAGAGCTAAGATTATATCCAGAGAATCGCTAAAACTGTTTAAATGGTTTTACTCAAACTCAAGTTAAAATAGCTAAATTTCAAAATGAAGTCAGTAAATACATTAGTACCTGATACTCTATCCTTCCTGTGTGGACATCACTTCACAGGGAGAGTAAATTATCCACTCTCTCTCTATATAATATTTTTTCTTAAAACACAGACTTGCCACAAGTTATATGCCATTAAAAAACTATCTTAGGAAAACAAACACACAAGCAAATAAACTCTCTTAGCCTCAAAGTATCATGTGGTTATTGTCCAATATCTCTAGTTCATTTTGTAACAAAATTTCTTGAAAGAATTATCTATAATCCAATATCTTTTTTTTCCTACTCTGTCCAGACTCACATCATTTGTGCTTTCATCCCAGGGCTCTTTTCTAATACATTTTTAGAAAATTCCTACTGATCTCTAGATTACTGAAACAAATGGTCAGTTCTCAATTCAAATCTTACTTTGAGCCATGGGCAACATACATTTTTTTCCCAGCTTTATTAAGGGATAACTGACAAACAGAATTGTGTATATTTAAAGTGTACAGTGTGATGATTTGATACACATATGCATTGTGAAATGATACCATGATCGAGATAATTAACACATCCATCACCTCACATAGTTAGCTGTGTGTGTGTGTGTGTGTGTGTGTGTGTGTGTGTGTTGAGAACGCTTAAGATGTACTCTTAGCAAATTTCTAGTATACAATACCATATTATCTTCTTCTCAAAACTTTCTTCACTTGGCTTTCACGATCTGATCACTTTTGTTTTTCTTCCTGTCTCAATGTGCATTACTTTTTACTCTCTGCTGTATTTCCTATTCATGTGCCCAACCTTAGGGATAGAGGGCACTAGGAATGCCCCATATCAGTTAGAGGACTTCTCTCTTCTGTTTACTCTCACTCTTTATATAATCTCAGCTAATCTCATGGCTATAAATGCCACAGCTATGCTAAAGACTCAAATTAATACATGTAGGACCTCTTCCCTGAATTCAACTTATGTACGGAAGTGACTACTGACATGTTCACTTGGATGCATAATGGGTATGTAAAACATGGAAAGTCCCCCAAACCTAGTGGCTTTTCTCTCAATATTCCTCTTCTGAGTATAATACCAACAACTTTTAGTTACTCAGGCCAAAAAAGAAAAGCTTTATAGTTTCCCTTGACTCACCCCTCTCACTTTTAATATTCAATTAGACCAAAACTATCACGAAAGCCATTTAAAAATATATTTAGCATCTAATAACGTATATCCGTTGCTACCATTATGATCCAAACTACCATCATCTTTTCTTGCCTATTTTATTGCTTTAGACTCCTAGCTGGCCCCCATGCTCCTTCCCTGCTCCACCTAGAGGCTATTCTCAGAACAGCAGTTAGAGTGATTTCTGAATCAGTGTCACACACCATCTCTCCTCTGATCAGAACTCCTATTTGTCTCCGATGCCCCAGATAATCTCCTCCCCACCACTACTCCTTTTCTGACCTAGTTCATTAATTCCAACCTTTGGTACAATTATACATTTTCCACAATAAACATATACTACTATTATAGCAAAAAATAATCAATAATCAAGTTATTTAAAGTATTAACACTTTAGCTCTTTTACAATCAAGTGGCTTGACCTCTGCTATGCATCTGAGATGACATCATCTGCAAGTGTAAAAAGTGTCAACATTCAAAGCATAATAAATATGTATTATATAGAAACAAATTTGAAGACTTTTTAATATGTGAATCACTGTCCTGAAAGATCAACTCCTCCTTATGAAATCATTATGCATCTCTCGGTTTAGGCTTCAATCACTGTTCACCTAGAATACCGAATATGACTCTAGCCTTACCTCCTACTAATACAAACTCTTTTCATTTATCTTTCACTTTGTCATGAAGACATATGCACGGTTTCTTAAATATTATCTACAGATTTTCACATTTGATCTTTTCTCATTATTTTCCTACAAGTGGAATATTATTTTCCTTCCTTCTACATGTACGTAAACGCAAAATATTCTTCACAGTCTACCTAAGATGATAGCTACTCTATTAATTTTCTCATTTTGAATTACCTGTCCTCTGAGGATCCCCTTGTTAAATTTTAAGTCTTTTAACATATTCTTCCTGGAATTATTCATATCTTCTTAACTTAATAATAAGATGCTTTAAAGGAATCTCTGTGGCAGGAGATATAATGCAATGAACTTGGACATTGGTTTCATATTAGTCGAAGGGTACAAAGTTTCACTTATGAAAGATGAATAAGTCCTAGAGAGCTACTGGTCAGTATAGTGCCTATATGTATCAATACTGTACTGTAGACTTAAAGGCTCGATAAGAGGGTAAATCTTATGTTAATTTTTTTATCAAATAAAAAAATAAATTAAAAGTCCAGTAGGAAACTTTTGTGGTGATGGATATGTTTATAGCATAGATTGTGGTGATGCTTTCACTGATGTATCTTATCTCCACACTCAACAAGTTGCATACATTATGTACTGTTTTTTTATATGTCAGTCAATTATAGTTCAACAATGAGGTTTAAAAGACTTTGGTTAAAATTCCTCTTTGAAGGTAAAATACTGTAGTAGAACCAACAAGATGTGTGTATGTGTTTGTAGATAGATAGATAGATAGAGATTTGAAACAAAATGGCTCATGCTACTATGGAGGCTTTGCAAGTCCAAAATCAATAGGGTAGGCGAGCAGGCTAGAAACCAAAGAACAGTTGCAGTTCAAGTCCAAAGGCAGTCTGCTAACAGAATTTCTTCCTGCTTGGGGAAGTCAGTCTTTCTCTAGTAAGGTCTTCAAGTGATTGAATGCAGTTCATTCACAGTATGGAAGGTAAATTGCTTTACTCAAAATCTACTGATTTAAATATTAATCTCATTTTTAAAATACCTTCACAGAAATATCTAGAATAATGTTTTAGCAAACCTCTAGTTACCACGGCCTAGTCAAGCTAACACACAAAATTAACCATTATAGGGAATTCCCTGGTGACCCAGTGTTTAGGACTCTGCGTTTTCACAGAACCTGGGCTGTGGACCCGGGTTCAGTCCCTGGTTGGGGAACTATGGTCCAACAAGCTGCACAGCACAACCAAAAATAAAAAATAAAAATAAAATTAATCATTATAAATTCTATGTTTGAAAATTTTTAATTTTAATTTTCTCCATTTCTAGAATGAAGACGGCTAAATTTATTTTACCTGGTTATTGTGAAGCCTTAAATACACAGCATATGCAAATTGCCTGGCCCAGTAATAAAGCAGGTATTGAGCAAAAATCACCCCTCCACCTCAGCCTTTTGTAAAAGCCCATTAAATTCAATACACCTAACAGGTCCTGTTTTAGTTTCTCTGTGTGTGTGTATTTGTCTGTTTGTGTCCTCATGTTTATGTACTTGTCAGCTAAATGGTCATCCCTGATCTAGGCACTTTAGCAAGTAGGACAAAAAACATAATTCCTACTCCCAATGAGCTAATGAGCTCCTACAGAGTGAACTAATATGCTGCTAATAGAAAACAGGGAAAAAACAATCTATCAAAAGATGCCATGTTGAAAATAATTGCCTATTATTTCAGAGTATAATTCACAGTCCAGTCAGTTAATGTGAGCTGTGTAATGCTACTGAAATATAGTTTACAAAGTAAATGAAGCAAAACAGGCATGTACTTATAACCACTGAACTGCTGGAAAGCATAAAGTGATATGAAAAGGAAGGAGAAAAGACAAGAACAAAGACTTGGAGAAGGAAATGGCCTTGGTGTTTGAGAACAAGAAGGGAGAGAAGGAACTAAAGAGTTTTTAAGTCGCTATAGAACCTGTACTGGGCACTTCACAAGTTATTTATTCTTTTATAATAAATGAGGAATTGAGTCTTATAGAAGTTAAGAAATTTGCCCAAGGTAACAAAGAAGACAGTTTATGATGCACATTAATCCAAAAGTATTCAGATTTCCAGTTTAAGAAGTCACAAGCTCTCATCTTAACGTTTTAAACACAAATTTTGCTGGATCTAAATCCTACATGCTTATGCAAGAATCCAGAGCTGTGCAAAGAACCTTCAAGTATTTCTTAAGTCCCTAAGGGATAAATTGGTGAGTGTTCATTAATCATTTTGGGCTTCATTGTTTCTGGCCTCAGGAATCTGACTTCTTCCACTACTGGCTTCTGCCTCTTCAATTTTATACCACAGAAGATCTCCCTCCTGTTAATTCTATGATGGCTCATCAGAATGTTTTAAAATGTACTGAATGAAACAGTTACAGTTGCCCTCTTTATCTTGTTCATTTGGTGTGTGTGTGTCTTGGGGTGGTGCTTAACTCTACCCCGAATATCAGAGAAATGTGTTTTGATGATTTGAAAAATAAGAGGAATTTTGCTAGTTTTTTGTGGAATGCACTAAGTACCTGGATAATGGATTTAAGGTGATTTAAATAAAAGTAATGTTATTTTAGCTCACCTGATATTTTTGACTCACACTTCTGTTTCATGAGGAGACTGACTGATAGGACTAACACTCCATGCTGACTAAGATATGTGTACAACACATACCTTCACGTGGAGGCATTGCCACATCTAGCCAATTCATTTTGAGCAAAAGGCCATGACACTGATGAAAATTTGGTTGCAGAAGTGAGACCAGTACAATTTGGAAAATAACAAAGGGTTGTGAATAGAGGAATTTGACTTTGTTTTCCAGAAAGCCTTAATAGTCCTGAACAGATATAGGCTGGTCAGAAGAAGTTAAGAAAGCAGCAAAATGCAATCTCAGTATTTGCTACAGAGATTAATTTATCGCTGGTCCTCAAGAAGATAGAAGCACAGAAAGGGCAGAGAGGTGCTTTTTAAAAATCAGTTTAACTCTATAAATTCCTGAAAATGAAGTGAATTTTTTTCTGAAGAGGAGGACATATGGTCACTCAAGTTTCCAGCAATTTAGGAAATAATAATAATATTATCCCAAGTTTGGAAATACAATGTGTGACTTGAGATTATAAGTTAAAACAGACTGAGAGGAAGACTTTTTGCCTCTGATAGAAATAACCTTTTATCAGAACTGTAGCCCCACCACCGAGACCCCAGGAATGAAACTCCTGACTTAGGAGATGACACCCATGACTATTACTGAAGGCACAGTAGCAAAATAGAACAGAGATGTAAATTACCTAAAGCCAAAATATGACAGTGACTCTCTGAACACTTGAAAAGCCCAGATTTCAAGTTCATTAACACTTATAAATAGTACTTCAGTGACGAGAAATTTATGAAAAAGAGAATATGACTGAAGATTCAGATTGAGGGTCCTTCACATTAAGACCACCTGACATTGGAAATTTAATACTCACACAGACTCCATTAAGCCAAAGTCTTCCTCACTCCCCAACCATTTAAAAGGCTTAACCAGACTCAGGATATGCTCCAAGTGAGGTCAGATTGAGCCAACACTTACAGAAATTAGCCTCTTCAAGAGAAGTTGCCCTTAAAGAGAATAAGTAAGAAAGATGGCTATGATCCAAACTACCCCAAATGGGCTCTTTGGGCTCCTTGGGGAAATATGACCTATTTAGTCAGGCACTTTAGAGTGTGTGGGACAGATTATACTGGGAAGACTCAGTCTGGCCATCTACCAGTCACTATTTCTTGGTGCGGAGGGTAAGGTCCAAAGAATGGAAATTAGTTTTCTTTATTCAGAAAAGCTTTATACAGGAGAAAAATACGTCAAAGTACACGTATCCTGCTTTTTGCAAGTTTGCTTTATGCCACTTTGTTTTTACACAAGACCTAGATTAGTACTTGTTTTCACTAACTGCAAGATATCTGAAGAGGATTTTTGCTTTTAGAAAAGGTACAAAGCAAAGTAAATAGTATACAGATACCCCCAGCACTGACAGTGGCATCGCCAAGCTCCTTCCCAGTAACTATACTCAGCATGTCGGTATCACGCCACCATAGCCTTCATCTGTGTCTCTGAGCATCTGTGCTTTATCTCGATTTATTTTGTGCATCTTTTATCAAAATGTGTCCTAAGGTAATTGCTTCTGTGCTTTAAACCATTTCAGCTTACAAAAGGTTTCATAGAGACACTCTACCTTCAGATAGTGGGGGAAACCTGTATTAAGTTAAATATGTCCTTCCCATATTTTGCCTTTCCTCAACTTTTAAGTAGCTGTTCAGGCTTTATTCTTGGTTATATTACAAGAGATTAGTAACAGGAAGAGAAACATATTCTCTAGAATCCCTTTATTGGAAAGAGGAAACCCCAATAATGACTGAAAATCAATTCCTCATTGGTTTGTTGGAAAATATTTGGAGGGATCCATTAACAAAAGCAAACTGAGGGATATTTCTTGCTTGCTTGACTTTGTAGATAGGACAATTTAATAACAGTCATTTTAATTTATTCATAGAGCCCTTATAGTTTCAATTTCTAGTATTTACATTGCTCTCAGGATCATTACCCAATTCTGATCCATAGCCTCCACTATGGACTCTCACTCTTATACCTGACTCCTTCACCATGGCACATTCACTCTCAGAGGCTTGCAGTTCTACTTGTGCCTTAGCTTCTGGAAGTAACTTCCCAGCTCAGGCTGACCATATATGGCCATATAAATTAGAATTTATATGTAATCTACCTCATGTATTAGTTTCACAGGATGCTAAAGATTGTTCATGTAAATTATTGGATGGGTAGTAGGAAGGGAGATCACTGGCTACACACACCAGATCAAGCTGAATTATTTTAGAACTAATCCTCTGAATGTGGATTAGTTCTAAAATAATTCTAAAAGAGAGAGAGAGGGGAAGAAGAGGGGGAGGAGGAGG
>NW_006772955.1:148944-149748 GCF_000442215.2 Lipotes vexillifer | reverse complement strand
GAGGAGCGGAAGGGGAGGAGGAGGAGCGGAAGGGGAGGAGGAGGAGGGAGGGGAAGGGGAAGGTAGGAAAGAAAAGGAGGAAGAAGGGGAGGGGAAGAAGAAAGGGATCAGGGAGAGACTGAGACCTGGGAGGCTGAGAAATAGATTTTTAATCTAGGGAAAAAAACCCTGTGTTTATTAGTGCTAATTAGATGACATTGAAGGCTAATGTTAATAAAAAACAATTTGCCACCACGGTGAAACAAAGGGATGAAGTAGTCACAACTAGCAGGTTGCATAATGGATAAGCACATGAATACATGTGCAGTCAATAGAAATTTTAAAGGTGCGGAAGCTCTAGGCTTATAAAGATAAGGGAAGACGAGCTTTGGGAACGTTGAATTGAAGATGACGTATACAATTAAACAGCAAATTGTTTTTGCATCAGTGGTGAACATTAATCTGGCACTAAGTTCAGAATTAGGTTACAGAATTAAAAGTCATACTAGAGAAGATAAGTGAAGCCATAGGACTTGTGCAGAAGGAGGTTGGCATAGCCAAGAATGGATTCTCAGAGGTAAAAAGGGACTGACATAGCAGGTGGAGAAAGGAGGTTCGAAAGATAAGACACCAGTGAAAAATGACGGAAATGAATACAGATGGTTTGGTAAGACTGTTTCCCCCAACCACCCTTCCTCCTTAAAATGATTGGTGGTAAGGATGGGGGGTACTATATAGCTCTTGAAGAGCAGAGTACTCAGGGGGAAAACACGAGATTTATATATATATATATATATATATATATATATATATATATATATATAT
>NW_006772955.1:147434-148910 GCF_000442215.2 Lipotes vexillifer | reverse complement strand
AGGGGGAAAACACGAGATATATATATATATATATATATATATATATATATATATATATATATATATATAATAGTTGTTTGATATTTTGGCTAAAATATAAAGGGCAAAATGATTGAAGCAATTAAATTACAAAACAACAATAGTATCTCAGAAATAATGAGACAGTCATATGGAGAGCTATCATCTTCCAGATTGAATAAACAAAACAAAAAAGATCAATAATTTAATTAGAGAAACTTAGATAATAGCATAAGCCACATACCCAAAGTGGTGTTGATTTTTGTTTCTCTCTGTGTGAGTGATTTGCAATTAGTAAAATGTTTAGCATATAATTACATTTTACCTTATTTCATCAAGTTGAAAACAATCTACTTTTTCATGAGAGAAAATAATTTCCAGAACTTCCCTGGAATTGTCATGTATTGATTAAGCACTTATTCTTTGGGAAAACAATGCTATTAGTTTTTCATGAGTTTTTATTCAGTAGGAATTTTATTTTCTTTTTCATTCATTTAATCACTGGCTACATGCTAAGTCCTCATAATTTTATTTCTCTATAAATTCAATTAATTTATTTTACCAATTTAAAAAAAAAAAACCTCAGTGAGTAAAGGCAGAAAGATAAAGCATCGTGCTTGAATTAACTAGATGCTAAATGAATTGAATAATGGAGGAGAATGGAGGAGAAATGTCTCAGACTGAAGAAATAACTGCAAAGGCCCTTGAGTGAGGACGGGTGTAGCATATTCAAGAAACAGAAAGTCACAATGAGCATGGGGAAGAGTGGAATGAAATGAGATGGGAAAAAATTCCTCACGTGGCAATCGGCCCACTTATTTATTTATTTTTTTCTTTTTTGAGGCAAAAGAGAAACACACACACACACAACTCATAAAAATCCCAACTGCAGAATATATAACAACTCTACTAGAACTGAGTTAGAACTTTGAAGGTGCTAAGTGATAAAAAGCTAATGGTGTTACTTCTTCATATGCAATTTAATTTAAAACAATAAATGCTAAACTATAGAATGAGTGTATGGAAGTCTAACAAAATACTGTTGTTTCTCATGATGACTACTACAGCATCTACTAAAGGAGTTCATCTGATGCCCATTCCTTCACTTCTTTCCTGCTAACATAACCATAATAACATTGTGGGGACCATGATCCCCCACTAAATACTTGCTTTCTCAGCTACCTTGCACCTTGGAGGAATCATCAGACACAAATATGGCCAATGAGACATCAGCAAAAGTCTTTTGAAGGGTTGTGGGAAAGCATTTGCTTTCCTGATGAAATAGGACGAGAAGTGATTGTTACCATGCACAGTCAACCCCTCTTTCTTCCTTGAGCGTGGATGTGGTGATTTCAGTAGAAGAAGTAATCTTGCAACCATGAGATCATAAAATAGAAGAGCAGAGGTTCAAATCCTGATATGGTAAAACATAAAGACAGAAAATCCTGATGCTATCAT
>NW_006772955.1:147119-147424 GCF_000442215.2 Lipotes vexillifer | reverse complement strand
CTGAACCAATGACAGTAACAACACACCTCCTGACTTCTTGTTTAGATGAGGAAATTTAACCCAATGTGTTAGGACCTTGTTGGGCTTTCTGTCATGTAAAATTTTTTTTAAAAATACACTAATATATATTTTAAACACGAATACAATGAAGTGTTATAAGTATTTGACTTTTTTTTTTGTTTTGGAAATCAAATGTCAAATATCCAGTTATGCTTTATCTTTTTTTTTTTTTTTTTTTTTTTATGGGGTTAAACAGTTTACTGTACATATATTGCTTCTACTGTACTGTTTTTTTTTGGGGTTTT
>NW_006772955.1:136296-146840 GCF_000442215.2 Lipotes vexillifer | reverse complement strand
AGTACGCGGGCCTCTCACTGTTTGTGGCCTCTCCCGTTGCGGAGCACAGGCTCTGGACGCGCAGGCTCAGCGGCCATGGCTCACGGGCCCAGCCGCTCCGCGGCATGTGGGATCTTCCTGGACCGGGGCACAAACCCGTGTCCCCTGTAACGGCAGGCGGACTCTCAACGACTGCGCCACCAGGGAAGCCCTGCTTTATCATTTTTAAATGTGCACAGTGCTTGTGCTCAGAGCTCAATGAACATAAACACAGAAAACAGCATTCCTTGAGCTCTTACAGAAGCCAAACTAGTCCTTAAAGCTATAATAGATTGATGCAATCACCCCAGCAACACTATGAGGATGGTGCTATTACAATTCATATTTTACAGATGAAGAACCAGAGGTTCAGAGTGTAACCAGCCCAAGGCCACACAAGTGTAATGAGTTGGGTCTGAACCCAGGTTTGTCTTCCTCCAGGGAGCCTGCTTCTAATCATTGTTGAGTACAGCCTCTGCCTCCTAAAATGAATGAGCCATTTAATTATATAAGGTTTAATGGACCAAACTAATGAGAGTTTACGTACACTTTTTTTATGGAAAAAGAGGAAAACAGAATGACCCTCTCTAAGGATACATGCACACACACAATTTATATATTCAAGTGAAGTGTTCTTGCTTTCTTTTTGAAGTTGTCTACATAATTATTACTTAATACTGTCTCAGGGAATAACTATAACAGCATAACAAAGTGCCAAATACTAGCACCATTGAAATTGGAAACAGCCAAGTAACATATATGTTTTAATTTTTGTGAAAGCTATTTTAAGGAATAAAAGTACTGACAGATTGTTAATAGATCAAACAGGTATTCTGATAATTAGATAAATTGGACACAGTATGCTTCTCTTTGTTTTGGATCCTAAAATTTCCAGAAATGTTTGAGCACAAGGATGGCAGCTGTCAAATGCTCTTCTTGATTTAAAGGTTCTCCCGTTGCTACAGCCTAATTCCAGAGCCCTGTGTACCCAAGAAACCCCTGACAACTTACATTTTAAAGGAACGTGAGTGGCTATAGACCTGCATCTTATAATTGTGCAAAGAACTAATTTGATATGAAGGGGATCTTTAAACAAAATGAGATAATTGTGCTGCAATAATAAACAAGTATCCTGTAATTTTCTGTTTGCCAATGGAAAGGGTAAAAAAGGTGAAGATTGTTGAATATCTGACTGTACCTTGTCTATGGCCTTTCTCTTTGAAAATGTATTTTCTTTCTCTCTCAAATTTGCAACAGGAATAACTAGTTTGATAGTAAGCTGAGAATGCAGATTATTACTGGACACAATGCCATCAGGCTACACAGTAACAAATACTATATATAAACATGTTTGGAATTTAGAAGAAAAATTTTAAATTAGAGTTAGAAAAATAAAAAGACGCAAGCTAGGAAAGATAACAAAATGGGCATTGAAATCACCAGTCTATGAAGTGATTTCCATTCAACAGTCACTATCACTGAGTCTTCAGCCCAATAAAAATGTAGGTACATATGCTGTACCTTTCTCAATTGTTTTGCTTTTTATCTTAAATGTTAGTATGTATTTCACTTTTGCTGTTTTGCTTGTACTTGGTTCTAGCAAGATTTCACTTAGGTGACAAAAGAGAAATAAGACAGAGACCCAAACCAAACTAAAAAAAAAAGAATCAAGAAATTTACATATTGAAGACCTGTCTTCCTTTCTGATTTAGTTTCCTGTGATCTAATACTTATTGATCTGGCTACTCGAATGCTAGTGTCAATGTTCATGCATGTTTATCCCCTGTTTGAGCCCTCCATTTGATTGTTCTTTCATTTGCCTTGTGATCTGCTTGTAGGGTTAAAGAAAAAAAAAAGGTGCATGAAAAAAATGATTCACTGCAAATCAACTTATCATTTTAGCCACCCATTCTAGCTGCCTCCATATGGTTTGGATAGCTGAGCAAAAAAAAAAAAAAACAGAATTGGAAAAGGGGAGAGTATGATGCAGCATGAACAGGAGGAGGGTAACAGATGAGGATTTACCCTTCATTGCACAGTTGTAAAGAGCATCTGAGTGGGCTGTACTGAAAATCCCAGGAAAAGCAGACTGTGAAGGACTCACCCTCTTGCTGTTCTTACAGCCCTTATCTGATAGTTGCACTTGTTAGTGTTTAAGCAGGCTCAGCTGCCAGGAATTGACATTGTAGAAACATAAGAAAGAGCCAAAAATTTATTTCATCCAAAGAAGAGACAATGGGAGTGTTGGCTGAAAAGTATGTAAGTCTAGGGTTTTGCATACTTTCAAAGGAAAGCAGGAGGGAGTGGAATTATTTTCCCTGAATACTCAGTCCTGGGATGCGTGTTATTGAATCTACACAAGTGATGACTAGTTATGGAGGACAAATGTAAAAATTGCCTGTGTATTTGGGAATAGTGTCATGTGGAAGAGGAAATATAATGTCTTATGCGGCCCTGGAGTTTAGGCTGATCTAGTACCAACTGTATAGATGGAGGACAATTACAGTGTTGAATGTAGTAAGAATACTCTATTAGTTACAATTATCCCCGAGTGAAATGTACAACCATGGGGAACATAGAGTTTCCTATCACTGGAGGTATTCAACAAGAAACTCCAACAAAGATGTTGTACAGAATGTTCCATCTTAGATGTCTCTTCCAACAATTAGTGACTAATTTGTGTATTAAATACGAAATAAGGATAACACGACAAATCTACTTTCACCTACTTGCCCTACAAAGCAAGTGCCCAGGAGTTGTTCAGTATCATTTGACCAACCTTGTTATTGATTATTCACTGGCTCTCAAGGTCAATGAGTAGGGCCCGTGTAGTTGGCATGAGGCAGGAAGAAGTTTTAAGGGATACCAAAATATGCATTGTGCATTGGAAGAACATGAACACTTCCCTAGTAGTATTTACATGGGGCATGTATCTTTGTTTTGTAATCTAATGGAAATAACCGGTTCCCAGTTCCGGCTTTACCAATAATTCTTATACCTATGGAGCTATTTTCCTTTCTCTAGTGAAAGTCAGCCATCAAATTGTCCTGCTTTTGACCTACTAGAGAATGGACTTGAGGACACGGGGAGGGGGAAGGGTAAGCTGGGACAAAGTGAGAGAGTGGCATGGACATATATACACTACCAAATGTAAAACTGATAGCTAGTGGGAAGCAGCCGCATAGCATAGCGAGATCAGCTCGGTGGTGCTTTGTGACCACCTAGAGGGGTGGGATAGGTAGGGTGGGAGCGAGGGAGACACAAGAGGGAAGAGATATGGGGATATATGTATATGTATAGCTGATTCACTTTGTTATAAAGCAGAGACTAACACACCATTGTAAAGCAATTATACTCCAAAAAAGATGTTAAAAATTTTTTTAATTAAAAAAAGTTGTCCTGCTTTTAATTTTGAAGTATTTCTGAATTCTTGTGCATCCTTAATCCCCTTTCAATCTGTATTTTCAATTCTAATAATTTCGGCGTCATCATGTTTTGTCTAGACTTTAGCCATTCAGAATTCTCTTGACCGCCCCACTGTGAAAGTGTGATATTTAAATTCAACTATGAGCATACTACCCTCTCATATAAAATCATTTAATGGTTCCCGACTTTCCACTGCAGGGGAACAAAACTTGCCACCCCTATATATGTCTCTTTGGCTTGAAGATTATTTGGGGCTGATTGTTTTTAAAGAAAAAAAAAAAAGACTCGGAGAGGTTTTACCTCTTCACCTTAACTATCTAAAAGAATTTAGATAAAGGGCCTCTTTCAGGAAGAACCATAAACAACTGAAGTATAAAATAAATTAGCTGTGCTAGATTGGGGGAAACTTAGCAAGGCCTTTCTGATCAAAAGTCCTCTTTGTGTCCCAGAGAGGGACTTGTCTCTTCATGGCTCAGCAAACATTTGTTTACCAAACATTTGCTTTTTTGCATCTTCCTGTAAATTACCCTCCTTCCCTTTGAAGTCCCATACCCTTCTCCTTCTCTCAAATGGCATATAAGTTTCAATTGCCTAACTTGTCCTTGAGCCCCATATTCTTATGAAATCCCCAAACACACATAATTAAATTTGATTTTTTTCTGTCAATCTGTCTCATGGGAATTTAATTCTTAGATCAGCCAGAAGAACCTACTAGGGTAAAGAGGTTTCCAAACAGTTCTAGATGTGGAACTATGTATTCAAATAAAATTGGATATGAGAAGTTTCAGTGTATTGAAGGAAGATTTGAATAGGGGAAGCACAGGGAATTTTTTTAGGGTGGTGAAACTTTTTTGTATGATAATGATACTATACTTGCAGATACATGATACTAAAAATTTGTCAAAACCCATAGAATCTACTGTTCAAAGGGTTAACATTAATGTTTACAACTTTAAAAAAAAATCAGGGGATCTCAGGATGAAAGGCAGAATGTGAAAAAACAATCTAACTGTACTACAATTATACCAGATAAAGGCATATGTTTACTAACAAAAATCATACATCTTAAAATGTTGAAAGTTTTACCTGTTTATAAAGCTAATGAGTAATTTATTTTAGAACCATTTGATTTTAACAATATTTTGCAATTGGTTATTCTAAATAATAATTTCAACCTTATAAACATTTATTTCTGTACTTTAATTTGTATATTCAGTGTCAACAGAATATCCGATATTTGAAGATGAATCATTGTGAATGATAAAACATTTGGTATCTGTAAACTAAAGTCGCAAGATGGCCTTCAATTAGACTGACCTGGAAGTTTTTAAGAAACTAAAATGTCTTTTTATGTGCTAGTGTTGAAACACTAAATATGTCCTACTCACTTTCTTTAATTATTTTGATTAAACTCCTTTTTAAGGAAGATGATGAATGGTTCTCCAACCAACTTGTTTTGTTGTTTTTTTTTTTTTCAGGATGAGCATGTCCATTGCAAATGCAATGATAAAATTTTGAGATGTCCAACAATGCCATTTAAAAAAATCTCAGAAACTGTATTTCTGATTTTTTTCATATATTCACCCAAAATTATAAAAGTAAAATTCTTGTTGAGACCATATGTTCTTTCAATTTCCTAAATGAATTGTGTACTAAGCAAGGTGGTAACTCTGCAAGTGTGAATCTTCAAATTGAGCTCATTTAGACTGTTAAAATTATCAGCATCTCCTGAAAGTTGAGAAATCATGTTATGTTACAGAACCACTTAAGTAATGATTTTTTTTTCCTCTGGAAAAAAGTGATTTTTTTTTTTTTGGTCTCATTAGACAAATATGCACCACTACCTTTTCTCAGAAGAGGCAATGCACTTCAATATAAAAAGGAAATTCTGTAAATCATGTTGCACTTCATTAGAAATAAGTTTAGAAAATCAGCAATTTAGAAACAATAAAATTCATAATTTATGTCATTAACATTGTGTTAGTGACATCTTCATAACTGCTACTGCTTATGTATACAACATCCCATGTCTGCTTAAGCATATTTCAATAACAACTTTAATAAGACCTGGAACTCCTACAAATTTCTAACATTGCTTTTACATCATTGTTACAAATGACACTGTATTTTTCACACCTTAATTGATATGCTAAAACTGTATCTAAATAAACACAAATTTTCTATCTTTTGGATATATCCCATGCTTTTACGGACAGTTGTAAATCATCTAAACTTTTATTCAGATATATCTCATACAATCTCAGTGTTCATATAAAATCATCAGATATGTTACACACACAACCAGATGATAATGGAGCGAGGAAAGAAAAGAGGTTTCAGGGTAAATGGAACTGCAGTGATTGAGAACTTATACAAGCGAGGTAACAGAATGCTCAAATGTTTCTTTTCTCTTTCTTATTTAATGCTATGAAATAATCTAAGCCCTGCTTTAGCCATTTATTAAATTCTATAAATTTTGAAATTTCATTTTTTTTTTGCTGGTTTGCAATCTAGCTTGAGTGATTCTGTCAACCAACTTTCTCTCTAGTAATTTTTTTTAAATTTTATTTATTTATTTTTATTTATTTATGGCTGTGTTGGGTCTTCGTTTCTGTGCGAGGGCTTTCTCTAGTTGCGGCAAGTGGGGGCCACTCTTCATCGCGGTGCGCGTGCCTCTCACTATCGCGGCCCCTCTTATTGCGGAGCACAGGCTCCAGACACGCAGGCTCAGTAATTGTGGCTCACGGGCCTAGGTGCTCCGCGGCATGTGGGATCTTCCCAGACCAGGGCTCGAACCCTATCCCCTGCATTGGCAGGCAGATTCTCAACCACTGCACCACCAGGGAAGCCCTCTCCCTAGTAATTTTTTAGAAAATGTTCTTCTTTAAAATATCTTAGAATTTGGTTTTTTCTGTTTTTTAAAACTTTTGTTATTAATTTTTTGTTTTTTTTCAGTACGCGGGCCTCTCACTGTTGTGGCCTCTCCCGTTGCGGAGCACAGGCTCCGGACGCGCAGGCTCAGCGGCCGTGGCTCACGGGCCTAGCCGCTCTGCAGCATGTGAGATCTTCGCGGACAGGGGCACGAACCCATGTCCCCTGCATCGGCAGGTGGACTCTCAACCACTGCGTCACCAGGGAAGCCCCTATATACCCCCATTTTATTCATGGGAAAAGGTACAGAGAAGTGACTCAAATCAAAAGACATAGATCTAGCATTTGAGCCCAGGCAGTGTAGGTTCAGAATACACACTCTTAACCCCTATACTACAAGTATATTGTGCTATCTATGCCCGGATTCCATGCTGGTTCTTTCCAGTTATTACTTACTATTTTTGAATAGAGGATGTTCTTATACCAGACCAGATATTCCCTGAAAAGTACTGTATTAATGACATAGAACTGAGGAGTAAGCTGTGGCTGAAAGCATCTACAATTTGAGATGCTGATGCTTACTCGGAACAACAGCACGTGTCATCAGTTAGGCAGATGATACACAGTGTTCTCTTGCAGCCTGCAGTCCCATTAAACAAATAAGAAAATCTTCCTGGTTCCCAGAGTCATCTCACTTATCCCAGCTTATTTATTTATTTTGGGAGTAGTAATTCACAGTCAATTTACTTCTTTTCAGCTGACAGTAATTAGCAGCTCCAGAGTAGATTGCCACCCAGTGTGTCTCCTTTGTCCTGCCTACTAGCCATATGTTCTTGGTAAGGATGGTATATCTCTGTGTAGTTCATTTTTTTCCAGCCCCACTTTTCTTATCATTCTGCAATGTCACTAAGTGTTTGGATAGGTTTTGGCTGTGTTGGGTCTTCGTTTCTGTGCGAGGGCTTTCTCTAGTTGCGGCAAGTGGGGGCCACTCTTCATCGCGGTGCGCGTGCCTCTCACTATCGCGGCCCCTCTTATTGCGGAGCACAGGCTCCAGACACGCAGGCTCAGTAATTGTGGCTCACGGGCCTAGGTGCTCCGCGGCATGTGGGATCTTCCCAGACCAGGGCTCGAACCCTATCCCCTGCATTGGCAGGCAGATTCTCAACCACTGCACCACCAGGGAAGCCCTCTCCCTAGTAATTTTTTAGAAAATGTTCTTCTTTAAAATATCTTAGAATTTGGTTTTTTCTGTTTTTTAAAACTTTTGTTATTAATTTTTTGTTTTTTTTCAGTACGCGGGCCTCTCACTGTTGTGGCCTCTCCCGTTGCGGAGCACAGGCTCCGGACGCGCAGGCTCAGCGGCCGTGGCTCACGGGCCTAGCCGCTCTGCAGCATGTGAGATCTTCGCGGACAGGGGCACGAACCCATGTCCCCTGCATCGGCAGGTGGACTCTCAACCACTGCGTCACCAGGGAAGCCCCTATATACCCCCATTTTATTCATGGGAAAAGGTACAGAGAAGTGACTCAAATCAAAAGACATAGATCTAGCATTTGAGCCCAGGCAGTGTAGGTTCAGAATACACACTCTTAACCCCTATACTACAAGTATATTGTGCTATCTATGCCCGGATTCCATGCTGGTTCTTTCCAGTTATTACTTACTATTTTTGAATAGAGGATGTTCTTATACCAGACCAGATATTCCCTGAAAAGTACTGTATTAATGACATAGAACTGAGGAGTAAGCTGTGGCTGAAAGCATCTACAATTTGAGATGCTGATGCTTACTCGGAACAACAGCACGTGTCATCAGTTAGGCAGATGATACACAGTGTTCTCTTGCAGCCTGCAGTCCCATTAAACAAATAAGAAAATCTTCCTGGTTCCCAGAGTCATCTCACTTATCCCAGCTTATTTATTTATTTTGGGAGTAGTAATTCACAGTCAATTTACTTCTTTTCAGCTGACAGTAATTAGCAGCTCCAGAGTAGATTGCCACCCAGTGTGTCTCCTTTGTCCTGCCTACTAGCCATATGTTCTTGGTAAGGATGGTATATCTCTGTGTAGTTCATTTTTTTCCAGCCCCACTTTTCTTATCATTCTGCAATGTCACTAAGTGTTTGGATAGGCTTTTAAAGCCTGCCTGCACCCCAGGCCTCGTATTTCAAGTAAAGTATTGCTGTGGGGTCCCTCAGCGTATTGAGATCCACCTTTAGTCAATGCTGTTGTGTGCCTCCAATGTCCTCCCTAGCACCCTGTGGTGATTTGTTCCAAGTTTCAAAGCATCTGACAGCCTCTCTTCTCTCCCAGTTTCATAAAAGATAAATTTCCTTCTTTTTTTTCTTTTAGTTTCCTTTCAATTGTGTTATAGAAGTCATTGAGCTAGAAATGCCAGTATTCTGACATCTTTAACCAAATTAGCATTAGTTTAATTTAAATTGATAACTTAGGGGAAAAAATAGCATACCCTGTAAACAAATATATTAAATATGACATACTTGACTCTGTCTAGTTTGGTGAAAAAATATGTTTTACTGTAGACTGAAATTTATTTATATGTTATGGCTTTTAAATACATACACACCATTTTCCGATCTGATGTTTGACATCTTATATATTATATATGAAATACATATGCAAAACAAAAGTTTTTTGTGTCATGCTATGCAATGGGAAGATGAAAGCAAGTGTTTGCATTTGGGTTTTGGTGGTAATTTTTAACAAAGTATACATAGTATCATTCCTTGTATTCACAGAAATAAAAAGTCAAATTGGTAGAACTATTATTTCACTTTCATCTTGATAATAATTTTTGAAGTAACAAGGATACTTTATATTATGTTTAAAGATACTATGGTGACTAACAGGCCAAAGGAGAGACTGATTTCTTGAGAGACTGAGTTACAAGTGCATACATCTAGTCTCTAGTACTTATCCTTCATCTTTGCTAGACTCAAAATAGACTCATCTTTGCTTGGCTGTTCAACAACAAAGAAACAAATAGTAAAGCAATGGTTCCATTTGACGTTTTATTTTAAGAAGATAAAAGAAGTGGGAGAAAAGGTCAGTGATGTCTTTAATTTTGTGAACACAGTCCCCTACTACTTCTCACTTGCAATCTCAGTTGCCTACAGGGACCAAGCAGGCAGGTAATACAAATAAATGAACAGAATCTCTGCACCATATTTTGAAAATTACCTTGTTTTTCTTACTATGTTACTTTATTCAATTTTTGGCTTTATTTTCTTAGACTTTGTTCTAAGTCTTTATCAACATATAATTCTCAAAAAACTCATTTACATATAAGATAACTTGAAGCATAGAGAATTAATTTGCTCAAGATCACACTTGTAGTAAGTTTTGATCCTTGCTGTATAAAACCCAAGTATCCTATCTTCTGAGTCTATGTTCTTAACTTCTTCCATCTAATAGTTAAACTAGTTTAGACATTTTTGTCTTTTAATAGACAGACACAAGTATTTCACCATTTAAAATTTAAAATACATGTTTATGCTTTTTCTCAAAATTTGAAAGATGTCAAAAGTATGGTTTTAAAGTGAATGATGATAATTATTGTATATGTAGTTTACAAAAAAGTTAATGGTTCATTTTATGAGAGAAAATAAAATCCATATTGTTGTAACATAATTACATAAATACCAGAGGGCATTTGGGGAGATTTATTCATTCATTTTGAGATAGAAAACATGTGATGATTGAATATACAAAATAGGTCAAAATTTACAATATAAATTTTTCTATATAAGATTTTTGACAGTTAAATTAAGATTTTTTAAAAATATATTTTTATCTGAATTGTATCTCTTGCATGAATATTTTAATTTATATCCATAAGGACTTCTTTGTAATGATAAGATATACTAAAAATACAACTTAGAAAAATGTATAGATTTTTTCCACTATTTTTCCTCTCAGTTATCTTATACTTTTTAGATTCTGACTGATTGTTGTTTTTAATGGGGTGACTATGTAATTGAAATAGAAACTTGACTTTTCAGAAAGTTAGTTTTAGATTTTTGAATGGAATAACTTGTGTATCTTTTTCTAAGAATAAAGTGACACCTAATGTCAACCTTAATATATTTGGGTACGGTTTGAGGTGACCTATATATCTAGTTTTATTTTAAAATGTTTGAAAGCACTGTGGAAGCTCTATTTCATTGTTTTTGGATGGAATGGGTTTTTTTTTTTTTTTTTTTTTTTTGC
>NW_006772955.1:63678-136152 GCF_000442215.2 Lipotes vexillifer | reverse complement strand
GGGCCTCTCACTGTTGTGGCCTCTCCCGTTGCGGAGCACAGGCTCCAGACGTGCAGGTTCAGCGGCCATGGCTCACGGGCCTAGCCGCTCCGCGGCATGTGGGATCTTTCCGGAGCGGGGCACGAACCCCCGTCCCCTGCATCGGCAGGCGGACTCTCAACCACTGCGCCACCAGAAAAGCCCTGGATGGAATGTTTTTATGGGTCCTCTACTCCTGAATGACTTTGAATGTGAGCACAAGTTAAGTATGGATAAATTTGCAAAAATGCCACATACGCATAATGGTAATTTTACATGTGGCTAGTGTCAAGGAGACAAGACAGTCATCAGGGCTTAGAAAGGCAGTTCATATCAAAACCCCATACTGGTTTACTCCTGTTCGCTCAGATTTCCTTTCTGTACCGTATCATTCTTTAAGGTTCCAGCTTTCCTTACCAAGCAACAGCTCAGCAATCTTTTACTGCCTTAATATCCACTCATTGTAATCTATGTCATTTTTAAATATACCACTTTGTTGAAGGAATTTAAAGTTGTCTCCTCTCAAACCAGGTTAAATGAGTCCTAATACACCCACAATTTCTTAAAGGGAAATGTGTCTGAGTATTTCATCAGCTTGATTTATATTCTGCGTGATATTTTGCATTTCCTTACATGTTGAAAAGTCTTGTCTCCTTTTTTGATTAAGATTAGTGCACTGTAATTGTTTACCTCCTCCACATATGTTAGGTAGGATTTGTTAGATATTGGAGCACAACCTTTTTTTTAATTTTTATTTTATATTGGTGTATACTTGATTAACAATGTTGTGTTAGTTTCAGGTGTAGAGCTAACTGATTCAGGAGTAAAACTTTTTTTGATGTATGGACTTGCTTGTTGGAGATGGTATCAGGATCACCCTGATGAGCAGACAGGGATTTTCAGGCTCTAATTGGTCGAGAACAAGGACAAGTTTATGATTCTTAGATGAGATTCCTGCAGACAGACATCAAGAGGGCACATTTGTCCTACCTATACTGATAATAGAACAGCAGTTGTAATGGTATGGGGGAAGCTAGTTGAACATTAATTATCTTTCCTTTTATAGACAAATTCCACAACATTAATTTTTTTTCTAGAAGACACCTTGTCCAGACTTATTTTAAATTATTGGTGTAAAAAATACTTATTGGATCAGAAAACTGTAAGCTCTTTCACAACACTACCAAATGCCTAATATTTCCTATGTGCATCAAAATACCTGAATATATGGATAATTATTCTATCTTGGTTTTGTATGAATAGCCTCTTGAAACCTGCATAAGATATTCTAAATTTGTCTGACATTTCAAAAGTGAAATATCTTATAGGCTTTTAGTAAATTTGTAGGGATTGACATAGCCTCACTTATTCTGAAAAGTAATATAAAATGCCAATACCTATAAAGGCCTCACCTCCATAACAACCAACAAAATCGTAGCTGTATCACATTCCCACTTCAGATCACGTCCAGTGTCAGAAATAGGCAGCAGCAGTAGGCTATGTGCTAGTAGGGTCAGGTTTAGAGATTGGTACATTATATTCACGTGTCCTCTTTCCTATACTAATTTTGATTCTCAGCTGAGAAGATAAATTTGTCACAGAAAGCTTTTCATTCCCTACAGAATTTAGCAGATTGCTTTGTTTATATGTAATATACAATGGTATTATATATTAATCATAGTATATATAATCTGTTAATTCCTTTATTTAGCATATTGCTTTGTATATGCATGTATACGTATATTATATGAATACGTATATAGGTGTACATGTATGTATGCACAATCACACACATATTCTCTTCTTTTTATTTTCTACATACAAGACCAAACCAGCATGAGTTAATTACTTAAAAAACACTTTTACAATAAGTATTACATGAAATTATATATAATTATATTTTAATATAATTCATGTAAGTATATTTATAATTAATAAATCAGACTTATACAAAATTATAACCTTGTAATAAATACTATTGTTTATAATAAATAAATCAGGACCTGTTGCACGTAACTTGAGAAAGAAAAGAAGCACCTCAAGGACCATGATTCCAGTCAAAGTCTTAAATGTGTTAGTTAATGGGTCTACATGAAGTAACAGGGAAGAAACCAATTCTCATTCCCATTTCCATGGAAATCCATGGTACATTACTGAAAAAGTTCCTGCAGTGCTTTGAACAAGACAGAAAAGCATAAATGGCCAAAGACCATCATGTTTCCTAAGGATAAACATAAGCTACAAACACAGACAAGGCATGTTTCCCAAGTGCGTGGTGTGTGTGTGTGTGTGTGTGTAGTAATTTTACAAGAATCATCTTGGCTCCAAAATTTAAAAGCATGAAAATATAAAGTATGCCAACCATCCCTGCTTCTTATTTCAGAGTATAATTTACTTTATAATTTCTTCAGCATGGATGACCTATTACCAGCTCAATTAGTGCCAAAACCGGAAAATCCCCCAGATGGTAAATATATCATAGCCTCATTTGTTTTACCAGCTTTGATCGTGATTAGCCTATTTAGAATAGTTAACACAATTCAGTCAAATACACACGCACACACATATTGAGGGAAGGGGCTCAAGTCTCCTGCATTACACTTAGAGAAGAATGAGCCATACTGTATGTTCCATAGATTGACAAGAAACACCTACTGTCTGTCATCCAAGAGGCATGACGTGTGGCGTTACATTGTAAGTCTATCTCAGCCCAGGCTCTAGTCTCACCGCTGTAGGCTCAAACACCTGAATCTCCAGTACTTCAAAGCGTTCTGTTTTTCATGGAAGATTCAAGCTAAGCTAACTCCTGCTTGTATGTCAATGTTTTAAAGCCTTCTGATCACTGGAACGTGCTGCAATGATGGTTTCTGAATTTCTCTGTAGATGATAGGATGGCACAATTTAGAGAATACAAACTCTTCTGTTACATTCCTTGTCTTAGCTGAAACGGGATTCTCCTCCAGGAGCACTCCCATGCCCAGCTTTTCTCAGTGGAGGAGGGCAATGGAGATAGCGATCATTTATTGAGGAATCACCAGTAGCCACTCCTTTATGCAGCACTTCATAGACCTAGCTTGGATTATAAAGACAATAACCATATGAGATTGACATTTTATCAGAGAAGTTGAGATTCTAAAGCCCCTAAGTAAATGATTCAAGGTTGAAAAGCTAGATAATGCAGCAACCTTTGAATCCCCAAACTCTGGCTCTTAACTACCCATATTCCCACTCCCAATATACCCTAAGGCCAGGGGCTTGGAAACACTGGCATTCTCCGAGATATTTTCACTGCTTGCTGCTCACTACATCGCCATCCGTACGTACAAATATATCCTTTAATTCTCATGCCACCCAGCTCATCTTCTCTCTTATACCTTTTCGAAAGTAGTATTTGTGGGTTTCATTATTCTCCCCCTTCAATTGAGGGTTCTGGTCCTGAGTTAGAAAATTTTAATTTCTATGTGGATAACTATGAGCTATTTATTTCTCAACATTTTATATATATATATATATATATGTACTATATATACTATATATATGTGTATATATATATATATATATATATATATACATTACACACACACACACACACACACACACACACACACAGAGTTTTTTCTCCAAGGACTTTCCCCTTCACTCCAGCAAACGGAGGATGAATCTGGACTTTGTCATTTCTCTCAAATGTTCCACTTAGGAAATCTCAATCTCCAACATCTCATGTTCACCATGAGTATTCATTGCTCCTTCTCTCTCACCTCCTTCTCTCATTAGTCTTGCTCTTCTTCTACTATTCCTTGATATCTTCATTTTACCACAATCTATTAGCCTATTCATCTATTTCACTTCACACATTAAGACTTAACTGATTTTTGCCTTAACTTACTTTGTAGTAATTTAATATCCCCACTCCCCTTGTGAGTTTGTTACATGTGACAATGTGTGTGTATGCGTGTGCGTGTGTGTGTGTGTCTCCCATAGAACTTATTTGTAACTATCCACAGATGGTTCAAATGTTGAAACAATGTATGTTATATGATGGAATTAACTGTTCAAGAGTTTGGAGATTCTGTTACCTTATTCTTGCATCATGTCTGCCACCATATCCTTAATCTAAAATGGATCACTCTTCAGAGACAATAACATACTGTTATTTTGACATTTTGCAAGCATTTTCACCTTATTCAATTCACACAACTGCATGGAGAGATAGGCAGTATAGAATTCAATAATTTATAAATTATTTTCAAGTGAGTTCCTTCAGTCACAATACTGCCATTGTGCCAAAAGGAGCAGGTATTATCATTATCTTCACTTTAAATAGGAGAAAATTGAGAACCAGGGAGATACACTATCTTGTTGAAACTCAAATGATATTCAATACTTCTGTACTGAAAAATGCTTCTCAACTTATTTGAATATAGAATTTTAAGATTAAAGAGCTTTCACACACTGAATTAAAAAGGGGTAAGAATTCTCATTTCAATTTTTAACGTAAAGGTCTGGAAATTACTATTTCCTGATGTTGGTAAAACACACAAGTGACAGAATCAAATACTCATCCTAAAAGCTTTTTATTTAAGTTGACTATTTTCTATGGAGTTACAGGTAATTATATTTTGGCTTTAGACTCTCTAACTAAAATGTGTCTAATTAAACCTGAAACTAGAATCCACAAAGTACTTCTGGCATTAGAGAAAATAAGGTCAAGTTTTTCAAATGAGAAACAGAGAAGAATAGAAATAAAAACAATGCTGTTTTAGCAAATATAGCTCCAAAATACTCATACTATTAAAAATTACTAATGATTTTGTAAATATTTAACTACATTTTTTTTTTCTTTTTGCGGTACGCGAGCCTCTCACTGTTTGTGGCCTCTCCCGTTGCGGAGCACAGGCTCTGGACGCGCAGGCTCAGCGGCCATGGCTCACGGGCCCAGCCGCTCCGCGGCATGTGGGATCCTCCTGGACAGGGGCACGAACCCGTGTCCCCTGCATAGGCAGGTGGACTCTCAACCACTGCATCACCAGGGAAGCCCCTTAACTACAATTTTTATAACTCCTGTTTATTTTTTATAAATATGATATAAAAATTCCACCATTTTATACATTCTAATAAAATGTTGGCAAGTACAAAGAACTCATTTTTCAGAAAAACATGCAAGTGCCTTTCATGTGTAAGGCACTAGACCGGGTGCTCTGAGGATAAGCAAAACCTGGTTTTGTTCTTCAAGGAGCCGTCAGTCAAGTACAGAAGATGCTTCACATGCATACAAAATAAACTTTATGCAAAGTTCTGAGCGATTTACAATTGTAAAAAAATTCCTATGAAAGGCAAAGATAAGATATTTTTGAGAGTGTAATGGTTCCTTCTAGCTGAAGCGTGATGTCAAGTTTCATGGAGAAATTTTCATTTTATAAAATGAAATTCTGAATAAATTATCCAGGGTTATTCAGTAAAGCAGTTGTACAAAATTACAAGTACTTCTGCTTCCAAAAAGATGGAGTAGATGCACTTTTTACTATTTCTCCCAGAAAGTGCAACTTAAAGTTTCTGGTAGTTATATACAAAACAAACATACAAAGACTCTGAAGATGGAGAGAAGAAAGTAGATGGGTTAGTGGAAGTGGGACTCAAGAAAGTAAATGCTAGTAAGTTCCTTGGTTTTCTTTTGTCCTTATATATCTCAGACTTGGAACTATGAAAGCCACAACTCAGAAACTCCAAAGGAACAAAGGAAATAAAAGTTTCAACAAAATTTTACTGTCTCTAGCCAAAGGAGGTGAAAAGGGACAGCTTACCAAACACACACAAAAATACTATAGGCAATACCTCTCAACTACAGTTAAGCATAGCAGAAAAAAAACTGTGGTCCCATCTTAACTCAAGCCAGGGAAAGACTTGTGAGTAGCCTAACCTCCATACTTGCCAGGCTGTACAAAGTAGTCTAAACCCCGCAACACGTTAATGTCAGAGGACTTTCATCCTCAGTGGGTCGTGGCAACCTCTCCCCAACGTGTCAATGGAAACTTGTGGGGAACCTGCACTTAAACCCCACTGAACAGTAATGAAGTTCTTCTCCCACTCCCACCTGAGGTATTGTCACATGTGGCCTAGTAGAGAGTCAAGAGTCTCACTGCTGCCCAGAGGTAAAAATGTCACACATACCCCACCCCTCAAGTGATGTCAGTGCAGGCTGCATAGATAGTGAAAACTCCCACACCTGTCCAGCAGTAATAAGTCCCCTTCTCCCCTAGGTTGTCAAAGGAGGTTTAGTGAGGAATTGGTATTTCTTCCACTACATGGCAGTAACAAGGCATTGTCCCCTTATGTTACCAGGGTGGTGTCAGAGGAAGCCCACTGAAACAGATGATTTAAATAAGACTCAGAATCTCATAACATAATACCCAAAATGTCCAGGTTTGAAAAAAATCACTTATAGTAGGAATCATGAAAATCTCAACTTGAATGAAAAAGATAATAAACATTGAGATAAGAGAGATGTTAAAATCATCTGACAGTGATTTTCAAGAAGCATCATTAAAATGCTTCGATGGGTAATTGTAAACACACTTGAAGCAAATGAAAAGAAACTCTCAGCAAAGAAATAAAAAATAAAAAAGATGTTATACAGAAGAACCAAATAGAGTTTTATAATTTAAAAATACAGTAATCAAAATAAAAAGTGCAATGGATGAGCTCAAATGCAGAGTAAAGAGGACAAAGGAAACAAATCAGCAAACATGAAGACAGAATGGTAGTAATTACCCTGTCTAAGTAACAGAGAGAAAATAGACTGAAAAGATGTTGTCAAAGCTTCAGGAGCCTTTGAAACCATGACAAGACACCTAGCATTTCTGTCTCAACAATTGGTAGAATTACTGCACAGAAAATCTGCAGGAACATAGAAGAACTCAGCATCATCAACCAGTAGGATCTAATCAACATTTATGAAACACTCTATCCAACAACAGCAGAATAAATATTCTTTTCAAGTACCCATGGAACCTATATCAATACATACCATATTGCTTTCCATAAAACAAACCCCAATCATTTTAAAAGAATAGAAATCATACACAGTGTGTTTCTCTTACCAGAAGTTAATCAAACTAGAAATAAATAACAGAAAGATAATAGGTAAATCTCTAAACACTTAGAAAGTAAACAACATACTTGTAAATAACAAGAGGAAAAACACAAGCCATATTATAAAATGCAATGATCTGAATGAAAATGAAATTACTGCATATCAAAATTACTACATATCACAGCTAAGGCAGTGCCAAGAGGAAATTTCATAAGACTAAATACTCACATGAGAAAGGAGGAAAAAGGTCAAGTTAATAATATAAGCTTCTACCAAAAGAATAAAAAAAATAGGTACAAAATAAACCTGAATCAAGTAGAAGGAAGGAAATAATAAATGTAAGAGTATATATCAATTAAATTAACAACAAAAGATAAGACAGAATATTAATGAACTCAAAATCTGGTTCTCTAAAATGATCTAAACAATTGACAAACTTCCAGCAAGACTACATAAAAGAAGAGGACACAAATTACTGATACCAGAAATGAAACAAAGGATATCAGTACAAACCATACAGATATCAAAATAGAATACTATAAGAAACTCTACAAACGTAATTTGACAATTTTGATGAACTCTACCTACTACTTAAAAAGTACAGACTACCACAAACTCACCTTGTATGAAACATATCATTTGAAGAGTCTTATGAATATTAAAGGCAAGGGATATTATTTGTAACTTAATAATTCCAAAAATAAATTGCCACCCCCAGAAGATGTCACTGAAGAATTCTACTAAATGTTTAAAGAAGTAATGAGCACCAATTCTGTACAATATCTTACAGAAGAGAAGGGGACACTTCTCAATTTATTTTTTGAAGCTAGTATCACCCTGATAATCAAAACAAGACAAATATAGTAGTTAAAACATCAAAGGAAAAACAAAAACAAAAACAAAAAACTACTGATCAATATCCCTCATGAATATAGACCAAAAATCTTTAAGAAAATATTAAACAATAGAATTTGGCAACATATAAGAGGAATTATATACCATGATCAAGTGGTGTTTAGTCCTCAGATGAAAGGCTGGTTAACTACTGAGAAATTACTCAATGCAATGCAGACTAAAAAAGAAATATCACACAATCATATCAATTTATGCAAAAATTTTCTTTGACAAAATTCAATTCTCATTCATATGAAAACTCTTAGAGAACTTGGAATAAAGGAGAGTCTCCTTAATCTGATAATGAATATCTATTAAAAAAAAACCCTACAACTATCTTTACAATTAATGGTGAGACTTAATCCTTTCTCCCTAAGATTGGAAATAATGCACAGATATCCACTCTCACTGCTCTTATTTAACATAGTGCTGGATGTTCTAACCAGTGCAATAAGGTAAGAAATGAAAATTAAAAAAAAAACATATAGATAAGAAAGGAAGAAATAAAATTGTCCTCATTTGCTGATAACATGATTATCAACATAGAAAATCCCAAGAAATAAAAAAATTAAGTCCTAGCATTAATATGTAAATTCAAAAGGTTGTAGTATCCAAGTATACAAAAATTAATCTTATTTCTATGTGCCAGCAGTGAAATGTTGACACTAAAATTAAAAATACCATACCATTTACAAATAGGAAGAAAAGAAATAATTAGGTGGAAATCTAGTAAAGGATGTAAGGACTTTTATGCTCAAAATTTTTAAATGCTGATGAAAAATAATACTATCTAAATAAATGGAAAGACTTACCTTTTTCATGGATTGAAATACAACATAATAAAGATGGCAATTCTCTCCAAACTGATTTAAGAGTTTAACACAATTCTTATTAAAACCCTATCAATTTTTCATAGATGTAGATGTGTATATGGCAAGGTAAAATATGTAGAACAGATAAAACACTTTTGAAAAGAAGAATAAAGTGAGAGGAATCAGTCTACCCTGTTTCAAGACATTATACAACTACTGTAACCAGGAACGTGTGGTATTGATGGAGGAGGGATAGAGATATAGATCAGTGGAACAGTATAGAGAACTCAGAAATACATCCAAACAAATATGCCCAGTTGGATTTTGACATAGGTGCAAAGTGATTTCAGTGGTGGAAAGACAGCCTTTCCAACAAATGGTGCTGGAGCAACTGGACATCTAAGGGCAAAACAAAAACAAAAACAAAACTCAACCTTAAATTCCATACTTTATTCAAAATTTAAGTCATAATGAATCATGGAATTAACTGTAAAATATATATGAGAAGAACAAAAAGCACAGAGGAAAAACAGAGGAAAATCTTCTGGATCTAGAGCTAGACAAAGTCTTGATGCCAAAACTATTACTCATACAAGGAAAAATTTATGTTTTGTTTCATAAATCTTCAAAATTTACCTTTGTGTAAGGCACCATTAAGAGAGAAAAAGATAAGCTATAGATTGGGAGAAAATATTTGCAAACCATTTATACAACAAGGACTAGAATCTATAAAGAATTCTTAAAACAAACTCTAACTTAAAAAATTAATCTAACTAGAAAATGTGCAGAGGACCTAAAGAGATTTTTACCAGTGAGAATATACAGGTAGCAAATAAACACATGAAAAAATGTTCAACATAATTAGCCATTAAAGAAATGCAAATTGAAAGCATAATGAGCTATAACCACATACCTATCAGAATGGCCAAAATATAATTTTAAAAAGTTGTTGCAACAAAAGGAAAGTATTGTTGGTGGCAAGGTAAAATGATACAGCTGCTCTGCAAAACTGTTTGACGGTTCCATGGAAAACTAAACATACTACTACCATATGACCAAGCAATTACACTTCCAGGCATTTATCCCAAAGAAATAAAAACTTATGTTCACATAAAAACCTGTTCACATGTGTTCATAGCATCTGTATTGGTAATAGCCCCCAAACTGGAAAAAACACAGACATCCTTCAACAGATGAATGGTTAAACAAACTGTGGCACATCCAAATTCCCAGCAACAAAAAGAATAAACTATGAATTCAAGCAATAATTTGGATGAATCGCCAAAGAATTATGCTGAGTGAATAAAAAAAAAAAGGCCAAACTCACAAGTTTACATACTGTGTCATTTCACTTCTACATCATTCTTCAAATAGCAATAATTTATAAATGGAGAAGAGATTAGAAGGTTACCAGGAACTGAGGTCAGAGGTGTGTGGGTGAGGTTAGTGAGTATGACTATAAAAGAGCAACACAAGGCATCATTGGGATGATGGAACTGTTCTGTCTCTTAATATTCTCTATGTCAATATCCTGGTCAGTTTTGTGAGAAGTTATCGTTGGAGAAACTGGATAAATGTAAGTAGGATTCCTTTTTATTGCCTCTGCATACAGATATACAATTATCTCAAAGAAAAAAAAAAAAGTTTAATTAAATAAATAAATCCATAAAATATATTTTGAATTAACTGTGATTCCAAAATTAAAATTTCATGATTTCTTAATAAGTTTTAAACTTTAACTATTGAACCTTAAAGAGGACTTGAGGGTACATTCATCAATTCAGTTATACATTCAACACGTAATTCTTGAGTGTTATTATATGCTAGGTACTGTTCTATATTCTTATGAGAGAACCATGCACAAGGCAGATGAAATCTGTGATACCAAGAAATTACACTGAAATTATAGATATAAATTTTAAAGAAGTAATCAAACTAACAAGGTGGTTTTAAGTGATAATGAGTACAAGAATAAAGAAAGTAAAATAAGGTGATGGTGTTATAGTAATGGGTAAGGGACAGTTAAGAAAGGCTACTTTTAGGTGAGTCATCAGGTAATGTTTTCCACGGAAAACACAAAGGACTGAGTCATATGAAGTTCTGGGGAAAGTTTTTCCAGGAAAGAGAAAATGTAGCGCAAAGACCTTAATCAGGAACTATTTCCATGCATTTGAGGAGCACAAAGATCACTGTAGCTAGAGTAAATAAAGAAGAAATAAGCAGAAGATGACATCAGAGAGATTGGCCAGGGCTAACTTATGGAAGGCTCTATTCTCCAGAATGGAAGTAAGATCAGTTAAAATATATTACAGAAGTCTAAGAAAAATATGATTTGAATTATGGTGGAAGAGATAGTGGAGATGAGAAAAAGTTGATTAAAGCTATGTTTTCTAGAATAGAGAGGACTTACAGAAGATTGAATGGACTGGATGGAGTGGGAGGAGAAAGAGGAATCGAGTAAAATTTCTTGGTTTTTGCTTAGACAGTTATATAATCTACTTATCTTAAAATTAGATTTGAAAGAATTGATTTATATGTTTATTCAACAAACATTTGTTATGGTCTACTAGGCCATCATATGACAAGTGCTATGTTTCTGAACAATAAAGGAGTTGAAGGTAGCAAGGGAAACAGGCTGATAGCAACATGTACCATAGAGGTAAAAAGAACGTACGCAGAGGAGGCAACTATCTGTGCCTGGGAGATTAGGAATGACCTCTAAATTTACTAAGAAAATATTTTTATTGTGTGTTTAAGATGCACAGAGGTTTCACATATGCGGGGGTTGGAAGTTTCTCAAAACAGTGAGAAAACAAAGGAAAAAGCAAATGGAGTCAGAATTAGAAATATCTTTTGACTGATAGTCTTGTGATCTTTTAACATCGTTCTCTTTGTAATTTCTTTCCTTCCCTGTTTTTTTTTTTAATTTTTTCTTTTAACCACTTTATTGTTTTCTCCCTTTCTCTAGTCCTTAAGTCAGAAATGCTCATTGTTAACATTTATTTGAATTTGTTTTTTCTAAGTAATGTAGGTTCAGCTAATTCTTGACTTTTGCTGCTTCCTTTCTCACCTGCATTTCAAATTCAACATGCACAGGTCTTATTTCTTCCAGAAGAATTGAAATGGAACTTGTTAATGACAAAATTCTCCTCATTCCAAGCTTGAATAATGAAAAAAGTAAATGTGGTAAGTTTTTAAACTGAACGACATATATTCAATCTTTTATTCTGCCATGTTTGTTTCTTTTTTTGCTTTTATGATTTTAAAATTACCCTTTTAGTAGTATTAAATAGATTAGAGAAAGAAAGGGAAAAAGAATGTGTGTGTGTACAAGTGTGTGGGTTTTAATGTCCTTTCCTGATCAAATACGAAATCATCCCCTCTGTGTCATAATGAAGTCACCCTTTTATTGTACATGTATCTGAAATTTCATTAGTTCTTGGAATCCAAAGATCAGGGAAACATTATTGACAATGACAATAGAATTGATATCCAAGTAGCTGTTACAATCTTGAAAGACAAACAGAGATCTGTAGGTAACTGGAGAGACAGAGATGGCTGCTGAAGGAGATCTCTTCTGCTAACATCCAGAGTGTGCTCCTAGAGTAGAAATGGCAGGAACCCTTGTTCCTGTGGATTCATCAGAAAGATGCTTCAGATGCTTGTTTGCTAAACATTAAATTTAACAAATGCTAGTATCACTAGGTTTCCCTAACTAGTAAGAAGCAAAGATGAAGTTAAAGAATTTAAAAAGTGGGTAGATTTCTATGGGAGAAAGGGACAGATGTACCTCACTAAAGAAAATTAAAGAAATAGGCCCAACGTACAGGCTTTCTATCCTTAAAAGAGTACGCCATGGAATGGGCATGAAAATCTGTTTGCACAGAGGACATTAAATATAACTAATTATGTAAAGAAACATGGATTAGATGATGAAGAATATTCTTATCCAATTGGAAAGTTTCTATCCAGAAGGAAAGATAAGAATTAAGTATTATTCACCTACTTATAGATATATTGGTAACCATCAGTTCTATTTGAAAGGAAACCATTCACAAAATTGCTGCAGTGTTCAAGCAAAGTTGAGATCTAAACCAAACTATATTTCTGAAAGGAGACACTAGTAGTGATAGATTACCTTCAATGTAAACATGATTACAATAGAAACTGAAAGTAGATCGCATTTAATGGAAATATTTTTAGGAATATATCAATGTGTGCATAAAATATGACTCTAATCAAAGTTGTCAGTGGTGTGGAAAGGGAAGGAAAGTAGTATCAATAGAACATACACCAGATTTCAGGCCTTCTGCTGGGCACCAAATGGATTATTTTATTTAAAACTCCCTGTATCAGCAGGAGGAAATTGTTATTATGTACATTTTGCAGAGGTGTCTAATAAAGGTTAAGTTAATTACCCAAGTATCTATAGCCAGTTTGAGCTGCAGGTGGAATTCAAGTTCTACTTGACTACAAATCCCATAAATTACATCTTCTGAAAATCAGTTATATGGGTCCCTGAAGCTTCTGAAAATGTAAGTTCAGTTTTAAAAAATGCCATAGTCTGTTACATTCTCTCTGACATAATCTTTAGTGTTTTCTTTCTTTTGGGTTCTTGACTGAGTCAGAGACAGAACTTAGGAAATAATGCCTCAGAGTAGGGAACACATTAGAGCCTTTTGCACCTTATAAAGAAAGTGACAAACACAGAACCCAAGGTATATTTATAAGGCTGGTTAGATAAATGGAATTACAAGGGAGACCAGATAACCATCCCCGCCTCCTAAAACCATGCACATGCAGACATACCCGTACAAGCACAAAGCAAACAGCCCAAACCATGTCTGAATTTCTACTTAAAGCTAATTTTTCCAGTAGATTAGGACATTGCTGGTTATTGTGTAGTTGCCAATACCTCTATAAACAAATCATGTGATTCTCGTTCAAGCATTAGATTTTTTGCTTAAATAGCTACACATTTGCTTCTGTATTCCAAGAGGATCAACACCAGGAGATTAAAAGAACAGTCTGCCAGAAGCACAGAATGAATCAAGTGAAAGGTTTTTCTAATGCTTCAGCATGGTACCTTCATGAACCCAGAGGAGAAGAGATGGGTTTTAATAAAATCTATATCATCTTTATATCTTATCAAGATTTGTACATTGCTGATCTAGAAGCCAAGACGCTACTATGCCTTGACGATGAAGAAACAAGTGACCCCTTAAGATCTTAGACTTTTAACCATTTATACACTACTATGTTGCTGAACTCTGGCCCTTGCCTATAGTTATCTGAGGGGTAAAAGTGCGTTAATAAACCAGAAGACAGATGAGAGACTATGGATTTTATTTTATTTTATTCTATTTTATTTTATTTATTTTTGGCTGCGTTGGGTCTCCATTGCTACGTGCAGGCTTTCTCTAGTTGTGGCGAGCTACTCTTCATTGCAGTGAGTGGGCTTCTCATTGCGGTGGCTTCTCTTGTTGCAGAGCACGGTCTCTAGGTGCACCGGAATAGTAGTTGTGGTGCATGGACTTAGTTGCTCCATTGCACGTGGGATCTTCCCGGACCAGGGCTCGAACCCGTGTCCCCTGCATTGGCATGCAGATTCTTAACCACTGCGCCACCAGGGAAGCCCAAGACTATGGATTTTAGAATGGAAAAGTAAATGGAAAAGGGATAACATCTTATTTCTCTTACTTACTGGATAAATGTGAGACAGTTTGTTAGCTTCTTTTGAGCCTGCTTCCTTTCCTGTAAAATTGGGAATAGGAATGTCTCTTTCACTGTCTCTGGATGGAGGAAAAGAGCCCTAGATTTTTTTTCAAATGCTGTCGCCTGGGCTAGAGCCTTTGCAATACGAAGCTAGCAGCCTTCCCCTCCAGATTACAGTTATAGACCTTGACTATGATCTGGGAGGAGAGGAGGTCTATGTTCCTGTCTGCACCCACCCAAAGTAGTGCTTCTACCACACTGAGCTAGGAGGGCTAAGATGAAGCAGATCAGAGCTCGAATACAACAAACTCTGGCTCTTCTCAATAAGTTTTAGTAGATATCCCTAAATAAATGGTTATTTTCTGTACACTATTATAACAATTTCCTGAAGTTCATAAAAAATTTTATCATTTTCACCAGTTACATTTGCTTCATTGGGGCGTGGGTCTACAGGGTTCCTCACACAACCATTCCAGAAGTAATGATTTCCTCCATCACCTATGGAAGACTTCCCACTACGGCAGCAAACACTATCTTAAATCAAAGCATTTGGTTGGAGGATTCCTGTATATATATATGTAGGAAAGATGTAATTCTGAAAAAGGTTTTAGCACTTTCTTTAAAAAAAAAATTAGTATTTCATACTTAATTACTTGTAAAATAACTGTATCTTACTGAAAGGCTTATTTGGGTTTAAGTCTACAGTGTTTAGTTTTATGATTGTATTTGTTAAGTGTAAATTTCATGAAAGCATACAGAAAAATCCCCAAAAGGGGCATGTGTGTGTGTGTGTGTGTGTGTTTGTGTGTGTGTGTGTGTGTGTGTGTGTGTGTCAGCATTCTCATTTTAGGTACTTTTCCCCTGATTAAATATACAATCCTGACTCCTGAAACTACTCCTTAGGAAATCTATTCAGGTCATAATGCGTAAAAATCTGAATCACTTCTTCTTGCTCTTCTTATGTCTTTCTGAATGTATTCACAAAATTTCACTAAATGTAACGTTATTGTGTTGTTGTTTTTGTTGCCTTTTGATTTTATGAGTAGAAATGATAGAGTCAACCCAACATAGCTGAACTATTTCTTTCAGTAGCACAGAAATTCTGAGCTTTATTAAAAACCACTCAGTTTCTACACAATATAATTCTACAGTGCTTAATGATACTATGTTTTCACATTGTGGAACTGTATTTACATTATGCTAAGTTGGCCATTAATGCTGTGAATTCAGCAGGGGGTGTTGAGGAGATAGAGAATGTCAATCTTTAGATTTGTTATTTTGCACCCTCACAAGTTGATGACTCTAGAAATTAAAATAGAGGTAAAAAATAGGTGGACAGATAGACAAATTGATAGATAAATATATAGATACATCCCAAGGAATTAAGCAAATATATGTTCATTAAAACTCTATGAGAAATCTAATATCTTTTCAATAGGATAACTGTATCTACTTTATACTCCAATTCTTAAAAGATATTTTAAAACTGAAGGAGAGAGGATATCGGGACACTATCTTTATTGCCTTATACAAATTCATTGACAAATTTTTAAAAAAAGAGGTGAAACTTTAGTTTTTCTTAAAGCTCATTCAAGGCATTATAATGCCCAAAATAATAAGTTCTCAAAAGTCTGGTATAGTAAAGTTAATATTCTCGGAAGTAATTATGATTATTTATTTAATCTCGAGTCAAATTAGAAATGGTGTTTGCTTATAAAAAAAGATTTCTACTATAAAATGGTTCAGATTAATATCTACATCATAAACCTCTAACTCAGCATGGTCCTGTCATGTTGATGTCACTCTATATGAGACATAATTTCAAAGTCGGTTATTAGTCAGAACTCAGTGGGGAGCCCTCAGAGAGGAGAAACCTCATTTCTGCTTTGTACCAATGTTAAATGTACAGGCTGGTCTTTGGGATGATTAATAGTATATATTCCTTGTCCTCTTCTGGCAGATCTCTCCAGCTCAATCAGGATGAAATTTCAATTAACACCCCTCCAAAGGATAAAACCCAAAGATAACTTTGGATTTTAAAAACTAATAAAATAGCTCCCTTAAATATTAGACATATTACAATCAAACTGGGACTGTCTCCACCAAATCACTGTGGGCATTTGGAGAAGACATATCTGAAGTTTAGAGCCTGGGCTTCTTAAAGAAAAAAGCCAAATAAGTGAACATTCTCAAGACGGATAATCTGAGAAGTATGTAAAGTTATTACTTGTAACTTCTTTACTTTGGGAAAACTAAAAGACTGCATATTTAATATGTGGCCAAGGTCAAACAAATAGTACATGGCTGAGCTAAAATTGGAACTCAGTTGGTCAGTGTCACTGACATGTTGGTACCCTACCCTCTGTGTTGACTATGCCACCACTTTATTTCTACTGTCTTCACTTTCTCCATAGAATATCATGTAATTGCATACTAGAAGAAGAGAAAGCCAAATGGTATTTTAATGTCATTGTTAGTTTAAACTGAACTGTTAGATCACTTCATTTTTGTTTAGTCATAGTTTGAAACTCCCCATTTAGGAATAATAGGTTCCACTTCTATGTTGTTTAACATTGTATTTTTAGCACACATCACAACCTGGATAATGTTATTTCTTCAATAATTAGCTTTTGAATGAATTAATTTATCTATCAGATACTAATGTAAATACTACATGTAAGATATACATGCAGTGGGAAATGAAGAATAAAAGATGAATAAAATAAAATTATGCCTTCAAGGACCACACACTTTAGTAGAAAACGTAAGGACCACACCATGAAGACATGGCAGAAAATGCTAAGTACCATGGGATACAGTATGCTGGTGAAGGTCAGAGATTAATGTAACACTCTTGATTTTATATAATACTGAGCTAGAAGGAAAGCTGAACTAACATTTGTTTATTTCATTGTAATTTACACAGAAAAATCTCAAAATTCATCCCCACAATTAAACATGTTGTAGTTAATATCCTTTAAATCTCACCTTACAAATGATAAAACTCAGGCTTAGAGGGGTTATCTAATATAGCAATATGCCTAATACCCAAAGTTAAAAGAAATGGTCAGAACAGAACATGAAACCAGGTTCTCTGACTGATTACAAACCCTGTATTCCTGTATTTTTCTTCCCTCATTGCCTCACAGAAGAGTTTTATAGAAAACATGTTAGCTGGACCTGAACATAAGTTCACCCCTTGGATAACTCAAGCAATAAATATCCATATCTAATAATAAAATAGTATTTTGTAAATAAGTTCACATCTTCATTTACTAGACTGATGAAGACTCAGAAAAAAATCATAATTACATGTGGGGTTATAAGTTTATACAGTACACATCTATACTCCAGATAGTTAAATGTTTCCCGTTTCTTTCACAATACATTTTACAAAATATTTCTTTGGAAGAATAGCATGGTCATGAGAAGAATCACGTCCTATACTTCTAGATACACACCATTTCTCCTGAATTCACAGTGTTCTGTGACATATTTCTGGCTGTCACTTGGACGATATTCAAAAACCCCAAAAGAACATTAACATCTGGAAGGCTTAAAGATTCCTCTGACATGTAAGTTAATGAGCTAAATCTTCTAGAAAACTGTCTTCCCTTCAAAAAAGCTGAGACTTTTTGAGTCATTCAGAAATAACTTTTGGAATCAGACAATGGGGGCCAGATGCAAGACTGAATGGGAAGACTTCACCTCATGAAAGCTTGCCAACCTTTCTACTCTGGCTTGGGATTTCAAGTTAGAAAGCTCAGATCCTATATTTTCTTAAAAGAACCTTCCTCTCACACCACTGGAACCAAATATACAGCTTTTTATTGAATATTTGGAAGGAAATGTGCCATAACCATATAGAAGTGAAACAAAAAGAGGTAACAGATAAATTTGACTTTAGAAATTTGGACAGTAATTTGTAATTATCATAACACTTGGATATTCTGTCCATGCTGTGAATGAATACCTTTATGTTGTTCTACCCTTGATAGTTATCCTACCATAACATAGTAATTTTTATTCTTTGTGAAATAAGAAGATGAAACTGCCACCTTCTCCTCTTATCACTACTTCTCCCCCCAAGGAAGGAAAAATGATAGCACAGGGAACTATATTCAATATCCCATGATAAACCATAATGGAAAAGAATATGGAAAAAGAAAATATATATGTATAACTGAATCACTTTGCTGTACAGCAGAAACTAACACAACATTGTAAATCAACTACACTTCAAATAAAAAAAAAATTTAAGATTTAATCTATTAAGGAAGTTGATAGAGAGAACCAACACAGTTGTTAAATTATTAAACAGGGAGGCAGTTAGAACTGAGGTGTCTCATATCCTGGTGGCTTATGAAAGCAAAATGAAATCTAAGCCTATAAATGCCTTACAGTTATGAAATGAAAACACTAAGGACAGCCAATTACAACAGCCAACTGATTGGCAATTACAAATAGCCAATAGAGTATTTTCCTTTATTTGCTTCTGTACTTTCTCTACATAAATCTTTCTCCTTGTTCCTGTTGGTCCAGTGCTCCTAGCCACTTCCAGTTTGATACTGCCCAACTGGAATCAATTTTTGCTCAAATAAACTCTTAAAACTTTTAAGATGCCTCACTTTATCTTTTAACTCAGGGAATCAGGATTAATATTTTTATTCTAACTTGACAGAGCTATATGCATTCACTTGCTTATTGCTACTTAGCAAATTATCACCAATTTAGTGGTTTAAAACACTACTCATTTATTATCTCATACTTCTGTAGGTCAGAAATTCAGCACCACATAGCTGGGATTTCTGTCTAGGGTCTCATATGACAAAAATAAGAGCATTAGTAAGGTTTTTTTCCTTTCTGGAGTAGCTGGGAAAGAATCTGTTTCCAAGCTAATTCTGCTTGTTCCCAGAATTCAGTTTCTTGAGTTTGTAGGATTAAGGTCTCCATTTCTTTGATATATGCACCTCTGCATCTCCAACTTAGGAATGATGTTTTGAATTCTCACATTTCAAATCTCTCTTATTTTCATTTCTGCCTTCAGCTGGAAGTAATCTCTGCTTTTAAAAGCTCAGATGAGTAAATTGAGCCCAGCCAAAATAATCCAAGATAATCTCTGTATTTTCAGGTCAATATATTAGTAAACTTAATTACATTTGTGAAAGCCCTTTTGCCATATGAAATAACACATTCATAAGAGTAACAGCAGGTGTTGAAGGTCATGGAGGTGAAAATCCTGCCAAGAACATTATGTAAACTTAGGAGGAAAGATATTTCACCTCTCTGGACCTTAATTTTCTCATTGAGCCTAGAAAATTGACCATCTTTTATAACAAGTAATGTAAATGCACAGCTAGCACACATCATGCCTCCCATGCTTACTTCGTCTTCATGCTTACTTTTATAAAGCATTTCCTCAGCACCAGCCAAGGTACTAGGCCTTTTACACACATGATTTCACTTAATTTTAAAAGTGCCATTAAATGGCCATTATCTTTATGTAGCAAATTTGAGCACTGTTATTAAGAGAGGTTGATAGGGACTTCCCTGGCAGTCCAGTGGTTAAGACTTCGCCTTCCATTGCAGGGGGTGCAGGTTCGATCCCTGGTTGGGGAGCTAAGATCCCACATACCTCGAGGCCAAAAAAAGCAAAACATAAAACAGAAGCAACATCTTAACAAATTCAATAAAGACTTTAAAAATGGTCCACATCAAAAAAAAATCTTTAAAAAAAAATAGAGAGAGGTTGATAATTTCCTGAAAAGTACATATCTTCCCAGTGAAACAACTGGGATATACAGACACACACGCGCACACACACACACACACACACAGAGTTTCCTAGTGCTTTCATAACAGTGGTACCACAGTTCTGGAAGCTAGAAATTCAAAATCAAGATGTTGGCAGGGCCACGCTCTCTCTCCTTGCTTCTTGTGGTTGCCAGTAATCTTTGGTGTTTCTTGGTTTGTAGCAGCGTAACTCTAATCTCTGTTCTACTGTCATATAACTGTCCTCCCTCTGTGTATGTGTGTCTTCATATGACATATTCCCATCTGTATGTGTCTGTAACTGTGTCTCCTATCCCCTTTTTATATATAAGGACACTGCTCACTGGATTATGGACCCACCCTACTCCTCTATGATCTTAATTTACATTAAGATCCTACTTTCAAATAAAGTCACATTCACAAATATCAGGGGTTAGAACATCAATATATCCTCTGGAGGTAGGGGGGACCACACAGCTGGTATCTTTATAAGTTTACTTGAAAACAAAGAACAGTACTGACATTTGGGTTTCTCTCCATCAAAAAAATGTCATCCATACTTAAGCATGAAAATGAATGGCAAAGGATTTTTTTTTAATTAGGGTATAGTTGCTTTTCAATGTTGTGTTAGTTTCCGCTGTATAACAAAGTGAATCAGCTATATGTATACATATATCCCCTCCCTTTTGGACCTCCCTCCCACCCATCTAGGTCACCACAGAGCACCAAGCTGAGCTCCCTGTGCTATACAGCAGGTTCCCATTAGTTATCTGTTTTATACATGGTAGTGTATATATGTCAGTCCCAATCTCCCAATTCATCCTAATTCAAAAAGACACATGCACCCCAATGTTTACTGCACTATTTACAATAGCCAGGACATGGAAGCAACCTAAATGTCCATCGACAGATGAATGGATAAAGAAATGTGTACATATCTACAATGGAATATTACTCAGCCACAACAAGGAACGAAACTGGGTCATTTGTAGAGACGTGGATGGACCTAGAGTCTGTCGTACAGAGTGAAGTAAGTCAGAAAGAGAAAAACAAATATTGTATATTAACGCATGTATGTGAAACCTAGAAAAATGGCAAAGGATTTTGACTTATGGAAAACTAACTTTACACAAGCAATATAAACAACGGGTTTTTGTTTCTTAATGTACTTCTCAAATTTAGTAATGTCACCAAATTACTAAGAATATTATTGATAAATATGCCAATATAACACAGCTTTAACGACTCTCAGATGATTCTACCTTTTAAGAGGAGCACAGAAAAACTGTAGAACTAGGCAACTGAGAAGGAAGAAAAGACAACAGAGAGACAACAGATGAGAATGAGGTCAAAGATTCAGTAGTTGTTTAGCCTGGAGAGAGGAAGGTCAATGGCTCATGCTTGCTACATTTGAATCTGAATATCAGAAGAACCCAAAGCAGAAATGTTATTAGACAGTGTCTAGGAGTGTAGAACGTAAGCTCAAGAGATGACAACTGCAGGCAAAATAAGGATATTCTGACAAAGTGGCTCAAAGATGATAGGATTCTACACAAATGGGGAGTAAACTCTCAAGAGAAGTGAGATGACCTCTAGGAAGTAATGGTTTGATGGGGATTCACTCCTAAACTGAGAACTGGGGTGCTGATACACTCCATACCTGAGAATCTATAGCATGGTAGGTCATCTTCCTGGTTCTAATCTAGAAATGCAGTTTTACTTTGGAATCTATGTGTTAGTAATTTTTTTCCCTAAATCTAAATGCCTCAAGACTCAAAGACTGACTATCTTCATATCCTCATTTTTTTGTCTGTTTTTTGTTTTGTTGATGGAGAAAACATTTCTAGATAAAAAGGAAGCTCAGCATTTGACAGCTATGTACATAGTGGATAATCCAATTAGTATAACACCGAACTTTGCAATCATTATCTACGCAGATTACTGACTTAAAAAAGATTTCAAAGTGTATCGAATGGTTTGGAAAATGAAAAACCACCATGTGGCCTTTGAACAGACCCAAAGAATTCACTGTAATTACTACACCAACCCCTCATTGGCACTGACTTTCTGGTGTCAGCAGGCTTGCAGTGCTGGCAACAAGCCCATCTTTGGAATTAATTCTCTGGAGGCAAAGACATTCCACTGCGCTGTCAGCAGCTACAGCCTTCCATTACCATAAGGACATGCTTTAGATAGACACAAAACCAGACTGATTTCAGACTACTGCAAGACTCTATCTTTGAAGATGGCATGATAATCTTCCTTGGCATCATATTTCTCAATAATATCCTTTCTCTGAAAACGATCAGCATATTTTCAGGGACAATATGAAAGCATAATTTTTGTTTTCTCTGAACACAGATATATATATTTGCATGTTAGTTTCCTCCCATGCTTACTTCCATCCAGCTTGCCAATATAGTTACATTTTTCATCCATCTGATGCCAAATTTTGCTTAAAGTTTTAAATCATACAGCCACTTCTATAAGAAGCCACTTATTATACCATCTTCCTGTTTCATCCCAGTTTTAGGAAACTCTCCTATTTCAGTTTCAACAGATGAACGTTTCAGGCAAAATTAGGCTGTTGTTTTTATTTTTTGCTTAGTGTACAGAACCTTGTGCAAAGATGTTTCTATGGCTTATATTTTACTATGGCACTCATTTGTTTACTTGTTTCTCACAAGACTCCTTTTGGAAGGAAGAAATTCCAGTTTTCTTTTCTGCATTTCCAGGGCCTGGTCTAACAATTCTCTATCTACAAAGCACAAAGCAAGTACTTGATAAATGTTTGTTACTTGACTAAAGAATGAATTAATACCACTCTTTTTAGTCTAAACATCTCTAATGTGATTCTATATAAGGTGGGCAGCATGGAAGATGACAGGAGTTTAACCAAAAGGACATTACAAGAAAATAGCAATTTTATTGCTTTACTTATCACTAAACTTCCAGCTATGAGACAAAAGGGCAGTTTTAACATTCATCTATAGTCTAGTGCTTTGCTAATTTTTGGAACAACAAGTAATTACTCTCTTTTGGAAGCTTATCATGTCCCATTCTCCCTCTTAATCTGATTACATTTGGACACTTAAATTTAACTCTCAAAGATCTTTAAGACCAATGGCACCTAACGTTGTATGGGAAGAACAGAACATAGGGTCAGAAAGTCTGATACTTCTGAATATATAAAACTACCTGGTGACCAAGGATTTAGATTAAAGAAAATTAAACTGTGATTTATCCCATATGGAGAAACTTTGAAGGAAAATTTATTGTGTAGCAAACATGTATATTAATATGCAAAAGATTTCCCTATGAATTGAGTAACAACTCAAGTTAAATGCGTAATATGAAAGTGTGTGTATGTGTATACATAAAAACTTGAGGAAAATGCTGATAATTAAAACATAAAATATCGATCTTTGTATATCTATTTACACACATGCACAGATATACAGCATACATGTTCAATATTTAAACTTCATTTAATGTCTGAATATATACAGTTTTCAACCTGACATATTTCCTCCTTTTACTAGCACTCCCAATGGCAACCCTTTATTACAATTACCACTTCATTATTAAAACAGATTATAAATATTGGTCCCATTCCCCCCAATTATGAAACAGTATGATGACATAGAACAACTGGATATATCCTCCTGATATTTTGACATTTTAGCTGAAAACAGAGATTAAAATTGTTCATTTCTATTTTTTTTTGAACAGAGATATCTTGAATGTTGATAGCAGATCATAACAATAATAGATCATTCCTGACGTTATTGTTCTTGCAGTTTGAGTTTACATTCTCATCTCTGGAGATCACTTGGTTCTTAATGATATCCAAGCCAAGATTTTTAGTTTTTTATAGAATCTCTGAGGAACAGAGATTATTTAATTATTTTTTCATTTTGAATAACACAGACAGAATTGGAGTCTATTGCTAATTGCCACTACCTATGGATTCCTGACTAAACATTTTTTTATGTCATTTTAGGTGCTCTATAATAAGGCAGCAGTCTCCTTCTGCCAATAATTAACTAACTTGTTAATAAACTCCTTGTTCCTAATAATAAATATTATATCTGCCTAGATATACTCACTACATTCTATCATCATTGATGATGGTGCTACTGTTTCCAAAACTGGAATTACCTTCCCTAGATCCTATTACTGGTACAAAAATCCTACCTATCTCTCATAGGTCAGCTCAAATACAACATGCTCCACAAATCTTAGCTAATCTCACAGCAGACTTAATCTTTTCTTCTCTTAAGATACCCACAAAATTTGAAATCTGAATTTAGAACTTATTCTGATTGATTTATATATGGTTATTTGTAGGAACATGAAAAATAGTTTTAGGATATATTGTAATATATTGTTTGATACCTAGAGGAAAAGTAAAGTGCAGGCTATAAATGAGGTTATTGAATTGATACCTCAAGAAAAATAAAGCTGCTCCCTTGGGATTATATTCCTGTCTGTTGTGCCTTATGGAACTGAAGTGGACAAACATGGAGATGTTTCCAAGTATCTTGTAAGGTACTCTTACCATAGCTTGTAAACTCTCCAGGACACAGATAAAGCTAAGCTACTTTGGCCTACAGAAGAGGTGTATGAGTAACACCTCAATATGCACGTGTAGTCTCCTCTCTTAGGAAGACTGAGGTAAGATCTGCTAAAAATTTCTCAATGTTATAACAAAATTACTTAATTTGTTCCATGTCTCTGGAGCCAAAATTATCCCAGGAGCAGGGCACTGTCATGAAGCTTTGTCCTATGTTGACTGTAAGCTGCTTGAAAACAAAGGCAATAAATATTAGCTCTTTTATATTCCATTACCAGAATCACTTGCCATCTCTTCACTAAAGTAAACAAAGTGATAATCTACTGTATTTTACAGTCTCACATTCTCTCTGCAGAGGTCTCTAGAGAGTCTTGGTGCTGCCCTCAACTATATATAAATAGCCACAGTCTTGCCTTCCTAGCTTGCTTTTGTGAACCATGGACTCATTTCCTAAAATGCAATATTTTAATATTAAAGTCAAATATCTCAAAGATGAGTAACCCCTAATACCAACAATGTTGACAGTTGTGCTTTGGTTTTTTTTTTTTTTTTTTGCGGTATGTGGGCCTCTCACTGCTGTGGCCTCTCCCGTTGCGGAGCACAGGCTCCGGACGCGCAGGCTCAGCGGCCATGGCTCACAGGCCCAGCCACTCCGCGGGATGTGGGATCTTCCCAGACCGGGGCACGAACCTGTGTCCCCTGCATCGGCAGGCGGACTCTCAACCACTGCGCCACCAGGGAAGCCCCGTGCTTTGGTTTTGAGGTCTACGCACCATCCAGCAGAAATTGGATTGAATCCAGGCCTGATTTCCCATAAAGTACTTTGCCACTGAGGAGAATGAATCTGAGTTACTACTGACCTGAGCCTAATGTAAATCAATGACCTAGAAAAGCTTCATGTCCCAATACCAATTAGTTCTCCACTGCCTGTGCGTTTTTGCTCCTGCTTGGAGTACCTGACATTTTGAAACAATTAGAGGGCATCTGGACTCATCAGAGCTGAACTTCTGAGCTTCATCCCATGGAATAAAAGCCATCAGAGCTGCCCACAAACTGTGACTGCCTCTTTTTTAAGAATCTAATAGAACTGGCCCTATATATTGACAAAGATTAAACTGCATCTTTGCTAGAATTTGAGAGGCACAACATTCCCCATCCCCAGAGCTAATTTTTTTTAAGGATCTTTAAAAGTGTTCAAAGCCTCTACAGTCAATGCCAAATTTCTATGTTAACTTATCAAAGCTAATGGATAGGGACAAATCCATTACTTAGGAGAGTTTAATATATAATTGATAATCCTTGACAAGTATATAGTGTTGTTTACCTAAATGAGCCTGAGATTTATCACATTTCATTTGATGTATCACATTTCATAGGATCTAATATCAGACAAGTAAGAGAGAGTATGGCTGTTCATCTACAGGGATGACCTGTCTTACTGGGACACTAAAGTTTGTGTCCCTGTATAACTTGAGTATGTTTTTTCTCCGGCCACCAAAACTGTGAATCTAAATGCTAAAGCAGAAAACAGATAATCAACAAGGACCTACTATATAGCACAGGGAACTCTACTCAATATTCTGTAATAACCTATATGGGAAAAGAATCTGAAAAAGAATGGATACATACACACACACACATATATATATATATGTATATATATACATATATGTTTGTGTATATATATATATATATGTATAATTGAGTCACTTTGCTGAAATGGGAGTTTCCTATTTGTCTAATATTTTTCACTCCTATAGTTGTATTGATAGATGCATGAAATAATGCATGAGTTTTTCAACAGTGCTGTTAGTTACTGCCTTTCCAAACACTAACCATGGCTCTATCAAAACACTGCCCAAGGTTTGGAATCATTAAAATACTCTTGGCAGTGCCTGACATGGACATTCTCTGTGACATTTTCTCTTTTGGATTCCCTTATTCCTGATCCAAATTTGTCACTTTCAACCACATAAATTAGGAGAGATCTAAACAAAATTGAACGTATTTTTTATCCAAGTAATAATTAATAATAAGTTTAGGATAAAGATTTTCCTCCTTGTTTTTATTTTTAAGCATTTATTAAGTGCTTATTTAGTGCAGAATGCCTTGGGAGAGATATATGGCAGCAATATAAATGTGAATTGAAAGCTGCCCTCTGAAAGATTAGGCAATATATGGTTTGGCAGATTATAGCTTCCAAAGATGGCCACAGCAATATCTTCCACCCCAATTTCCCTCATGCACTGTGACTTTTCCATTCCTTCAATATGGAGTTTAATTCCCTTCCTCTTGAATTGGGGCTCGCCTTCATAAAATTCACTAATAAAATTCAGCAGAAGTGATGATATGTAATGTCTGAAGTTAGCTGATAAAAAGCCTTGCCCCTTTTGCAAAATACTCTTGGAACACTCACACTTTAGATAATTGAGTGTAGGAATCCAGCCTCTAAGTTGTAAGAAGCCTAGGCTGAGTGGGTGACTAACTATCTTTGCCAAAAACTGTAAGGGGTACCCAGGATCTAGGACTTTCAGTGCTAAAATAGAGAATATCCTGGGAAGACCAGGACAAATTGGTCACCCTAAAAGAAAAGCTAAGAGTAGAATCACAGACAGTAGGCTCAGCTAAGTTCCCAGACAACAAGAAAGAATCAACCAGCAGCTATGTGACTAAGCTATCCTGACAGCCTTCAGTTGACCTCTGACTGCAACCTCATGGGAGACTCTCAGGAAGAACTACTCAGCTGAACCCAGTCAACCCACAAAATCATGAGAAGTAGCAATAAATTATTTTGGGGGCAGTTTGTTACTTAGCTAAAGATAACAGGAATAATGGTACACAATGCCAAAGAATGTGTGATTGTAAATTATATTTATAATGCAAGTCATTTATAATGTAGAGAATGATAAAATGTTATCTGAAAGACTGAGATCCAATGTTATCTGAACAGCATTCTCAACAGAGAAAAATTGATTTTAGCTTAAGGGCCACAGTGATCAGTGTAAGCATTTTAAGGGATGTAGCATTTACTTGAAGACTTGGACATGCAGAAATGGAGAAGGAACAATGAAGGTAAAGCAGTGAAGATACAATGTACAGTGAAAGAAAAAGGATGGAAGTGAGAAAGTAAATAATGTGGTAAGAATAGGGAATAAGGAAATAGAGTTGCAAATTAATTTGAGAATCAGATGATAGAAGATCTTGATTATACTTATTTAGAAAGCAGATGAGAGGCAGGCAAATTTCAGACAGATTAATCTAACAGTGCTATCTAGCGTGGATAGGATCCATGAGGGAAGCTGAAAGTCCTACTGGGAGAGAATCACCACCAGCACCCTGAGACTTAGCAAACGTGAACTACCTTTTAAAACTCTGAACAGGACAAGCCTTCTAAACAGGAATCCCCATTTATCCCATTACCTTTTCTACTACATTTTGAAACTAAGAAAATTAGCTTCTAAAGGCAAAGTTTCATATTCAAAATTGTTCAAATCTCACAGGAAAAAAAAGTGAAAGTCCATTAGAGACAGTGGGAAACCAAAGAAAGGGTAATGTTTGACTTGTGTGCATCAATGATAGATGTCTGTAATGGATTCTATTCTTAAAGGTACAAAGCATTCTATTGAAAGACCGGCCTTATTCTGTATAATTTTAGTTCTCTTTGCCTATCCCTGTTATTATATAGCTCTGACTTTTAAAAGGAATATTTTACTACCTCTCTTCACACTAGGTAAAACCTTCCCTGGCAGTATATTTAGATGGTCATTTCTACTGTGCTCTCTTCCAAGCCAGAGAGTGCCACCCAGACAAGGGTTCTCTACAAGCACATGCCCATTGCTTTGGTTGGATTACACAGTATGTGCTGCAAAGGTCTTTCCTGTTAAGGTTTAGCATTCAGAAGACCATGTCATGGGTACTAGGTAAGGCTGGGAAACTCTTCCAGATATATATCAGGTCATTTATAATGCTGACAACCATACGGAGACAATGAGAACTGAGAAAAATATAAAGCTAGAAAAATATCAGAAAACACACAGCTTCTCTTAACCAATGTCACATGCTTTTGCTCATGTTGTTTTGGTTCTTTCTCTTAAATAAACAATTGCATTTAAAAACATTGTAATTTTAGCAACACTCTTGCTAGAACGTTGTTGGAAACTCAAAATCCCAAATCAAATGTGAAATGTTCCACAAATTCTAATTACCAAGATTGGTAAAAAGAGTAGATCTGATAGAATGAAAGGCCGAGAAACTTATGACATGACATATTAAGAGTGCTTACTGTCAGGAAGTGTGAATCTAAAGATCCTGGCACAATATCCCAATTAAAGGTTAACAGTAAAAAATGCTGATAGCCAAATGGTAATCATACACAGAATGTGCCCTGGTGGATTTTTCCATTTTCGGTCAGCACTCGCACTGCACAGTTCATTTTCTCCAACAGCTCTTTGTTAATCTGCAGGAGATGTAATTGGTATACTGCAGAACAGTAACCACTGGTTGAAAAGGACTGTAATAAAAACTGGTAGGCATTTGTTTTTAATTAAAAGACAATAAGTCCTGGGTGATAATTGTTCAAATATTCTTAGTGAATATCCTAGAAATAAATATCTTAAAAAGTCATTGTTGTTTTATACTTCACTGAAAGCCACAGCCACAACTGTCTTCCCAAAGTGTAGTCTGCTTTGTGAATATGACCTCATTCAACTTCACAGAATAGTATTCAGATGTCGTCTATTATTATCACAATTTTTCAGATGGCAAAAGAGAACTGCTGGGAAGTTACATGACTTGGCTCAAGGTCATACAATTGATGTGAAGCTGCTGCCGTGCTATGGATTTTAGAGATTCCACATCCTATCTGACTTCATGTAGCCAACTGAAAGGCAAGGTCAGAATATGGACAAAGTCAGGTCTGAGGTCCATGCTTACTGCAATTTCTCACTACCACAGTTTATTCTTATTGATCTCTCCAAAGGAACACAGAAGAACAGGAGTTATGACTAAAATACCTGGACTCCAGAAACTAGAGGAGTAGAAGGTAACTGAATCAACTAATAATCAAAACTATCGCTATTTTAAAACCAGAAGGGCAGCAATTGAGGATATGCAAAGAGATGAGCTTTGTACTTGGAATGACCTGGATCTGAAGCATGATTCTGCCCTTCACTTGGTGTGTGATCTTTGTCAAGTACTCATCTTTTCTCCATTTTGGTTTCCCCACATGAAAATAGGACAGTAGTTCCTATTTTAAAGAATTAAAGATGTTGTAAATCTATTTGCTAAGGTAACATAATTTTTAATAACACTGTGGATATCTTTTGAATGGTACTTTATAAGAAGGAAGAGGATCAATATTTATAAACTATTAATCGCTACATTTTATCTCTATTACAAGGTAAAGGTGATGACAAAGTCATTAATATGAAGTTAATTAAAATTATTGATAAAAATTAACTATGCCTTTAATAATTGATGGTATGCAATAAAATATTACCACCTGGTGAGGAAACACATATGGTTGTATACACAGTAGCTCTATCACCATGTTAAGGAAGAAAAGGCACAGTTTACACAGAGTCTCATATTCTGCTACAGTTATACACCTTTAGTCATTTATTTTGAGAAATGAGTAGATGATTTTACTGAATAATATTCTATAAAACATTCATACTTCTTGATGGAAAGCTGAATGTCAAGTATACATACAAGAAGATAAGTTTTAATTTTGGTGAATCAAAGGAGAAAACAGATAATTTTAAATGCACATAAACCAAACTAAAATATTCCAAGTATTAAAACCCTAACTAGAATATTAAACTCAAGAAGACCTCATTCAACTTTTTTTTCCCCAAACCCCAATTACTTTAGTTGTGAACATAGTTGCTGTCATATCATGCCTTAGATTCAGTGTTTGAATTGAGAGTGTTCAGTTTGGGATCAGATGAGATGAAAAGGCCCTTATTCAACATTCAATTGTAAGCCAAATTGAAAATAGAGATAGCTTCAAGATGGTGGAGGAGTAAGACGTAGACATCACCTTCCTCCCCACCAATACAACAAAAATACATTTACATGTGGAACAACTCCTACAGAACACCTACTAAACGCTGGCAGAAGACCTCAGACCTCCCAAAAGGCAAGAAACTCCCCACGTACCTGGGTAGGGCAAAAGAAAAAAGAAAAAACAGAGAAAAAAGAATAGGGACAGGACTTGCACCAGTGGGAGGGAGCCGTGAAGGAGGAAAGGTTTCCATAAACTAGGAAGCCCCTTCGCAGGCGGAGACTGCGGGTGGTGGAGAGGGGAAGCTTCCGAGCCGCGGAGAGCACAGCAACAGGGGTGCGGAGGGCAAAGCAGAGAGATTCCCGCACAGAGGATCAGTGCCGACCAGCACTCACCAGCCTGAGACGCTTGTCTGCTCACCCGCCGGGGCGGGTGAGGGCTGGGAGCTGAAGCTCAGGCAAGGATCTCATTCAGATTCGACGGAGAAATTGAAATCTTTACAGACAATCTGAAGCAAAGAGAATTCAGAACCATCAAACCAGCTTTGCAACAAATGCTAAAGGAACTTCTCTAGGCAGGAAACACAAGAGTAGGAAAAGACCTACAATAACAAACCCAAAACAATTAAGAAAATGGTGATAGGAAAACACATGTCAATAATTGCCTTAAATGTGAATGGATTAAATGCTCCAACCAAAAGACATAGACTGGCTGAATGAATACAAAAACAAGACCCACATATATGCTGTCTACAAGAGACCCAATTCAGACCTAGGGACACATAGAGACTGAAAGTGAGGGGAAAAAAAGATATTCCATTTAATTTGAAATCAGAAGAAAGCTGGAGTAGCAACTCTTAAATCAGACAAAATAGACATTAAAATAAACACTATTAGAAGAGGCAAAGAAGGACACATACATAATGATCAAGGGATCAATCCAAGAAGAAGATATAACAACTGTAAATATTTATGCACCCAACAAAGGAGCACCTCAATAGTTAAGGCAAATGCTAACAGCCATAAACGGGGAAATTGACAGTAACACTATCATAGTATGGGACTTCAACACCCCACTTTCACCAAGGGACAGATCATCCAAAATGAATGTAAATAAGGAAGCACAAGCTTTATATGATACATTAAACAAGGTGGAGTTAATTGATATTTATAAGACATGCCATCCAAAAACAACAGAATAAAATTTCTTCTCAAGTTCTCATGGAACATTCTCCAAGATAGATCGTACCTTGGGTCACAAACCAAGCCTTGGTAAATTTAAGAAAATGGAAATCATATCAAGTATCTTTCCTGACCACAACGCTATGAGACTAGATATCAATTACAGGAAAAAAATCTGTAAAAAATACAAACACATGGAGAGTAAACAATACACTACTAAACAACCAAGGGATCACTGAAGAAATCAAAAAAATACCTAGAAACAAACGACAATGAAAAGACGACGGCCCAAAACCTACGGAATGCAGCAAAATCAGTTCTAAGAGGGAAGTTTATAGCAATACAATCCTACTTCAAGAAACAAGAAACATCTCAAATAAACAACCTAACCTTACACCTAAAGCAATTAGAGAAAGAACAAAAGAACACCAAAGTTGGCAGAAGGAAAAATATCATAAAGATCAGATCAGAAATAAATGAAAAAGAAATGAAGAAAACAATTGCTAAGATGGGTAAAATTAAATGCTAGTTCTTTGAGAAGATAAACAAAATTGATAAACCACTAGCCAGACTCATCAAGTAAACAAGGGGGAAGACTCAAATCAATATAATTAGAAATGAAAAAGGAGACGTAACAACTGACACTTCAGAAAAACAAAGAATCATGAGAGATTACTACAAGCAACTATATGCCAATAAAAGGGACAACCTGGAAGAAATGGACAAATTATTAGAAAAGCACAACCTCCCAAGACTGAACCAGGAAGAAATAGAAAATATAAACAAACCAATCACAAGCACTGAAATTGAAACTGTGATTTAAAATCTTCCAACAAACAAAAGCCCAGGACCAGATGGATTCACAGGCAAATTCTATCAAACATTTAGAGAAGAGCTAACACCTATCCTTCATAAATCTTCCAAAATATAGCAGAGGGAGGAACACTCACAAAACTCATTCTATGAGGCCACCATCACGCTGATACCAAAACCAGACAAAGATGTCACAAAAAAAGAAAACTACAGACCAATTTCACTGATGAATATAGATGCAAAAATCCTCAACAAAATACTCGCAAACAGAATCCAACAGCACATTAAAAGGATCACACACCATGATCAAGTGGGGTTTATCCCAGGAAAGCAAGGATTCTTCAATATACGCAAATCAATCAATGTGTTAAAGCAATATTAATAAATTAAAGGAGAAAAACCATATGATCATCTCAAGAGAGGCAGAAAACACTTTCAACAAAATTCAAAACCCATTTATGACAAAAACTCTCCAGAGAGTAGGCATAGAGGGAACTTACCTCAACATAATAAAGGCCATATATGACAAATCCACAGCCAACATCGTTCTCAATGGTGAAAAACTGAAACCATTTCCACTAAGATCAGGAACAAGAGAAGGTTGCCCACTCTCACCACTATTATTCAACATAGTTTGGGAAATTTTAGCTACAGCAATCAGAGAAGAAAAAAACATAAAAGTAATCCAAATCCTAAAACAAGTAAAACTGTCACTGTTTGCAGATGACATGATACTATACGTAGAGAATCCCAAAGATGCTATGAGAAAACTACTAGAGCTAATCAATGGATCAGGTAAAGTAGCAGGATATACTATTAATGCACAGAAATCTCTTGCATTCCTATACACTAATGAAAAAAAATCTGAAAGATAAATTAAGGAAACACTCCCATTTACCATTGCAACAAAAGAATAAAATACCTAGGAATAAACCTACCTAAGGAGACAAAAGACCTGTATGCAGAAAACTATAAGACACTGATGAAAGAAATTAAAGACAATACAAACAGATGGAGAGATATACCGTGTTCTTGGATTGGAAGAATCAACACTGTGAAAATGACTATACTACACAAAACAATCTACAGATTCAATGCAATCCCTATCAAACTACCATTGGCATTTTTCACAGAACTAGAACAAAACATCGCACAATTTGTATGGAAACACAAAAGACCCTGAATAGCCAAAGCAATCTTGAGAAAGAAAAATGGAGCTGGAGGAATCAGGCCCCCTGACTTCAGAGTATACTACAAAGCTACAGTCATCAAGACAGTATTGTACCGGCACAAAAACAGAAATATAGATCAATGAAACAGAATAGAAAGCCCAGAGATAAACCCACACACATATGGTGCCCTTATCTTTGACCAAGTAGGCAAGAATATACAATGGAGAAAAGACAGTTGTTTCAATAAGTGGTGCTGGGAAAACTGGACAGCTACATGTTAAAGAATGAAATTAGAACACTCCCTAACACCATACACAAAAATAAACTCAAAATGGATTAAAGACCTTAATGTAAGGCCAGACACTCTAAAACTCTTAGAAGAAAACACAGGCAGAATACTCTATGACATAAATCACAGCAAGATCCTATTTGACCCACCTCCTAAAGAAATGGAAATAAATACAAAAATAAACAAATGGGACCTAATGAAACTTCAAAGTTGTTGTACAGCAAAGGAAACCATAAACAAGATGAAAAGACAACCTTCAGAATGGGAGAAAATATTTGCAAATGAAGCAACTGACAAAGGATTAATCTCCAAGATATACAGGCAGCTCATGCAGCTCAATATCAAGAAAACAAACAACCCAATCCAAAAATGGGCAGAAGACCTAAATAGACATTTCTCCAAAGAAGATATACAGATTGCCAACAAACACATGAAAGAATGCTCAACATCACTAATCATTAGAGAAATGCAAATGAAATCTACAATGAGGTATCACCTTACACCGGTCAGAATAGCCATCATCTAAAAATCTACAAACAATAAATGCTGGAGAGGGTGTTGAGAAAAGGGAACCTTCTTGCCCTGTTGGTGGGAATGTAAATTGATACAGCCACTATGGAGAACAGTATGGAGGTTCCTTAAAAAACTAAAAATAGAACTACCATACGACCGAGCAATCCCTCTACTGGGGATATACCTTGAGAAAACCATAATTCAAAAAGAGTCATGTACCACAATGTTCATTGCAGCACTATTCACAATAGCCAGGGCATGGAAGCAACCTAAGTGTCCATCAAGAGATGAATGGATAAAGAAGATGTGGCACATATATACAATGGAATATTACTCAGCCATAAAAAGAAACGAAACTGAGTCATTTGCAGTGAGGTGGATGGATCTAGAGTCTGTCATACAGAGTGAAGTAAGTCAGAAAGAGAAAAACAAATACCGTATGCTAACACATATATATGGAACATAAAAAAAAAAAAAACGGTTCTGAAGAACCTAGGGGCAGGACAGGAATAAAGATGCAGACATAGAGAACGGACTTGAGGAGACGGGGAGGGGGAAGGGTAAGTTGGGACGAAGTGAGAGAGTGGTATAGACACAGATATACTACCCAGTGTAAAATAGATAGCTAGTGGGAAACAGCCGTATAGCACACAGAGATCAGCTCGGTGCTTTTCGTCCACCTAGAGCGGTGGGATAGGGAAGGTGGGAGGGAGACGCAAGAGGGAGGAGACATGGGGATATATGTATACATATAGCTGATTCACTTTGTTATACAGCAGAAACTAAGACAGCATTGTAAAGCAATTATACTCCAATACAGATGTTAAAAATAAATTAATTAATTAAAATAATAAAAAAAGAAAATAAATGAGGCTACAGGTCAAAGTCAGACTGAGGAAAAAGAATTTCTCTCTCATATATATAATTTCAAGCAGTGGTCTTTTCTAAGGATATCCTATAATGATGTGTGCACTTCACATGATTTAAAGAATTTTGAAGACCTTTTTATAGAAATCATAATGTAAGCACCAGTTGAGAATAATTTACTGAAAGGAGTCTTCTTAATTCTTTTCCGTGTATTCAATTGTCCTTTCAGTATATACAGTGTCTATTAGAGCCTGCCTAAATAAACTAAGATATTTGGAGTCTAATGTCAGAATACCTTGCACTTGAATAGCAAGTTAATAAATCACAGAGAATGGAATCAGTGAGCCTCAGAAGCCTTAGAGCATATCTAGTTCAAACCTCTTCATTTCAGCGAGGAGGAAATTAGGGAATTATAAAGCACTTTCACATACATCATCTCTCTATTCTTACAGTAGCTTTGTGAAGTAGGGACAAGGTAACTAGGGAAACAACACAGATGCAGTATCTGGCAGGACACTGGAGGCATCAGTAGACCTGGGAAACACCAGGATCTTAAAGAGAGTCAGAGAAAATTCAGAGGTATCCATAGTGGGGATGAATTAGATATCTAGGAATAACTAGAAACCTACAGTACATTTACAGAAGACAATCAGACGTTATGTCCAATTGCTACAACATTATAAGTTCTGGGATTTATGGGGGACAGAAGTTTATCTGAAGTGGGAGAGAAGAATGAGATGGGCAAATGGCCAAGTTACTAACTGAAGTCCGAGTTGGTCCAGAAATACAACCCATCAGCAATAAAGTAAGCAGGGATATTTACCACTTCAACTGCAGCTGAAGCCCTAGGTGACTAGGAAACACAAGTTTGTTTTTTTTGTTTTTTTTTTTGTGTGTGTACGTGTGGTACGCGGGCCTCTCACTGTTGTGGCCTCCCCCGTTGCGGAGCACAGGCTCTGGAAGCGCAGGCCCAGCGGCCATGGCTCATGGGCCTAGCCGCTCCGCGGCATGTGGGATCTTCCGGGACCGGGGCACGAACCCATGACCCCTGCATTGGCAGGCGGAGTCTCAACCACTGTGCCACCAGGGAAGCCCTGTTATTTTAAATATAACCTTTTGTTTTGAAAAATATGATTTATTTGTTTCTATACAATATGCACTGCTTACTCCCCTCTGCTCCCATAGCTTTTTTGCACTGGTCGCATACATTCCATTTACTTAAACAACAACAACAGTAACCACAATAGAAAACCTGTCTAGGTTGAGAATGTCTTGAAAGCAGAGGCGGTGTCATTTATTTCCGTCTCCACTATTACGTTCAGAACCTACTAGGTACTCAAGATAATAGTTATGTATATTTATTTATCACAAGATGCTTTTAGTTTTGAAAAACATTCTAAATATTTTCTTATGACCTTCATACTGTTGTATTTCACAAGTGGTTTCACGAAATTGAGAGAGACTCTAACTACCAGTGCCAGTAATTATAGATGGGAATACCCTAGGAATAGGATGACCACAAAGTTTTTTAAAGTCTAGGAAGAAAGCCTCCACCCAGATCTCTCTTTCTGTCTCTCTCTCTCTCTCCCTTTCTTTTACCCTGAAAGGTTGGTAAAACTAATTCAAAGCAGGAAAGTCTGAAATGAGATATGTGGCTAAAAGCATCACCTGATTCTCTCCTGTAAATCCCAAACCAACGCCCTCCCCCACCCAGATCCCACTCCAAGGCTCTCTGGTTCTTTCCCAGGGGAAACATTTTAAGTACACTATCAAGGATAGGCTTATGAAGAAATACATTTGAACATAAGCAGAGAACATAGATAGCTTCACATTTACAATAATTGAATTATAACATGAAAATTAAAAAAGTAAAAACTCCATTTAGCCAACCCTCTTCAAGGGAAAGTCATAATACAAATTGCTTTAATGTATGACATAGGGAAATTCCCCTGACTTATTTTTTAACAGATAATTTGGGATAGTCAATAAAGCTATGTGCTTATTTTTAATTTGCACTACCTAAGAGTAGAAGCTTTGATAGCTCAAACTCAGCAAATATAATTGGGCTTTAAATTAATACAGTGAGCTAAAACTAGTTAGAAAGAGTCTTCTATAGTGTTAATAACATTCAAGAAGAGAAATACAATAATCATGTCCTCGAAGGATATTTGTAATTTAATCCTCCTACATAAGCAATACAGAATGTGTTCCCAAGTGAGGACTAATTATTAATTATTTCCTATGACTTTCACACATTTGAATTCTAACACTAATGTCATCACCCTTAGTCCATTCATAGTTTTCTAATTTAAAATGGAGTACTGAGTCATAATAATTACAAACAAGGTCACTTATCTTTTATTAAGCATGAAAACAGATCAAGATTTATTCATAAAAATGTATGACTTTTAATGGTTATTGTCACTTTGAAATTCAGGTCACTAAAACTAAGATAATAAGCTCATGGCGGGAGGGTGGTCTGAATCCATCTTAAGAAGATTTTGTTGCTATGCCTGAGAAGAAGATATATTTTTCATACAATTTGTTTATAAAATGAAGCTCCTCACATGTCTTAGGAGTAAAGTAAATATCTATGTGAATTTCATAAATAAGACCACTCTAAAAAACAAAATAAACCAAAAAGAAGCATAATGGCTTCCAGAGCAGAGAGCTGAAGCGAGAGAGTAATATGACATGAAATTATTGAGTTTGCAGTTGGAAAGATAAGGCTAAGTTTCATTGCTTTTACAGACTATGATTGAAACATAGATTCTGCTGACTTACCCTTCTATTTCTAAAGAAAGTACGGAGACCCACCATTGAAAACATTGCCTCCTTTCTGATAGTAATTCTGTGGGTTTCTGTCACTTCTTTGATTCTCCACAAAAAGGTATTTGACAAAGAAAGAGGGATGATAACAGTTAATTTTGTTGGACTAATAGGCAAATTCAAAGATTTGGAAAAGAAAGTTTAGAATGAACGGTAAATGTTATGAGTCAATGAAAAGAAAATGTACTTTGAAGTTTCCTGTGATTCATTTCTTTCCCACTGAACATGATTAATCATAAATTGGCCAATTTTTGTCTTCATTAACCATCTAATAGTTAATGTTAGAAACAGCATTCTGAAATCATATTACAATGATTCAGTCTTTTGTGAGAGTAAAACAAAACCTAGAACAAAATAGGTCTGTGTGAGAGCAGCTCTTTAAGAAAAATCCAATTCAAAAAGGAGGTAAGGGAGTCACATTTATCATTTTGTTCACCCCTTATCTGCATGTCACTTCTATGTTTAAGTGCCCAGAAAAGATTCCCAAGGACCCACAAAGAAAGAATTATTTTCAGCAGAAGATTAAGGAACACACAAAAAAGAAGTATGTGAATATTCTCAATTTTAAAAGATTATATGCCACTTATTTAAAAAGGAGTGCGATAAATAAAACAGCTTACGAAGTGCAGAGATGAGTAAAAAAAAAAACAAGAAAAGCTAATCCTTTCTGTTGGTTTAAGCAATGTAGTGAGACATAAATGATGACTCAAGAAACTAACAGCAATAAAATTCAATTTGGACCTGACACTGACTTGATTCACAAGCAATCCTCAGTCCTGAATTCTGGCTGATGGCAGCTGGACAAGTCTAATCAAATACACTTTTACTGAATGTATGGAGCAGGACTTTTTCTTTAGAAACAGCAATATTGAGGTCTTCTTACTGTGTTTTAAGGTTTGCAAGTCAACTAAACACTGAATACAATCTGAAGGAGTGAAAGAGTCTATTTACTTGTTTTCTCTATTTTTCACTATGGTTACTCATGTTTATACTGTCCTTGTAATTTTACAGCATTCACGCCACTCAAAGAGAACATCTAAGTGTTCCATGTAGGTGCTGACCAAAGAAGGCAGGCTCTGCCACTTATTAGATATGACCATTTAAAATAAGCCCTTAATGATAAAATAGGTATAGTAGCATCTAATTTAAAGAGTTGTCAGGAGAATGAAATTAGATCTTATAGGTGACATGCATACAAGTACTTAGCTCCTTTTAGTTTTCTTTGAACAGCAGCTGTTTTTTAGCTACAAACTCTAAATGTGGTTGTGAGGTTACTGGCCAGTTAGGATCAATTGTGTCTTTTCTTTGTCTTCTCAATTGTAGTTTCAAGTCCCTTAAGCTTTCTTCAGAGGTTTTATTTATTTATTTTTAAGCCATCTCCACTTTTCAGGTTTCCCTCTTAGAATAAGCTATAACCATGTATGATTATGAAATACAGAAGGAGAAACGTCCCTGACTAACAGCTTAATTGGTATCAAATTCAAGGACAAGACCCAGGCTACTCAAAAACCTAAATGCCTACTCTAAAAATTGTATGGTGTATATAAACATAAAAAGGTGTAAAATCTTTTGTATTTATCAAACTGATAACCTAACAGTGATTATGTATAACTTAAATGGTAAATTGTCATTTTTTTCTGAAATACAAACATTGGAAGTTAAGAAGCCAGAATCCTCTGGAATATTCACCACTATACTCTTGAGGAAAATAATAAATGGCAAATTAAAGAGCTGATATAGGACATTTGGCTAAAATAACAATTTAATAACATAAATTGCCAAAACTATGCTACTGTCAATACAGGTTCAGCTTAAGATAATTTAAGATGATCTTCAGAACCTGTGTTTTTCAAGCTATAAACAGAAGAGAGGAAATAAAGAAAGTGCGTAATAAAGAAGGTTTAAGAAATATTTGGTTAATTGAAGTTAAGTTTGATTCTGTTACTTTGTTCAGTATGCTCCCACTCACTGATTTTTCAAGATGGGAACATAAAGTATAGAATTTCCAAAAGTTAATTGACCATAGAAACTGTTTTCAAAGGATACCTAATAGAAATAGGATTCTGAATAATACACTTCAGAAATGTCTGGCCTAATTTCAATTCTGCTAATGACCACAAAGGTGATACCGAACTACTGCAGAACACAGAGGTTCCTCTTTTCCAAGAGGAAAGCAGCATCTTTCCAAAAGAAAATGCTTTGATGAATTCTTATTCCATGAAGATTTAGCTAGGAGGAAAAAAAAAAAACACAAAAAACTTTTGTTTAACTAGAAGTAACCAGGAAAACTCAATAATTAAGGAGAGAAGTGTATTTAGTAGCGTATTCATAAGAATCTGGCCTTGACTCTTAGCTAAGCATCAGAGGTAGTAAGTTACTCAGTAGAGGCATTTTATTCATATGTTCCTTAAATAAACACCGTGCAAAATCACAAGTAGCATGCTACATACTCATGCCATGCAATTTTATCTCATATGGCTGTCGTGTTTGATTTCGCTGTTGGGGTGGAATGTGTGTGTGTTTTCATATCCCCTCTCTAAAATAAATTAGGAATTTCACAAGAGAAAGGACTACCTGTCATCACCTATGCATTTCCAGACTTACAACTGTACCTTTAGCAAAAGCAGAGGCTTAAATAAGTAATTACTAAATGGATTCTTCTAGCCCCTTTTCAAATCAGCACCTAATTTTCACTTTTGCAGTTTGCCTATGACATATCATATAAATTGGCAACAACATTTGCAGGCAGTAGCGTCAGTGCTGCAGATACTACTATCACTACAGACCCTGTGGCAAAGAAGGTCACACATAACACACACACACACACACACACACACACACACACACAGCCCAGAGCGCATGTAAATTACTAATACATACAAAGATAATTTGAATTTAGTGACTTCTCTTAGGAGATCAAAACAACTGTGAAAAAGCCATAACTGCAACAAACATTATTGAGGACTCTTTGATCGTGAGATAGTAAATCATTTATCTATACTTAACCACTTAGTAAGCAGTAGATCAGATGTATAATTACAGAATGGAAAGTGTCCAGCTATTTTCTACCCTGGTGAACAGAAATAAATGTTTGTCAATTTTCAGCACAGGAGTTGGTAGCTAAATATAAAGAACAACTTTCTAATATCTCAAATACTAAACGTTTATTGGATATCATACCAGAATTTTGGACACAAAGTGATCACCCTTCAAAGAGGGGTTATGAGGTTTATAGGTGGCGTGGGACAGATTTTTAAAAAGCCAGCAAGTTTCATTCGATCTCTTCAGACAAGCCCAGGGTTTGGTATCCAGATGGTGGACTTTATTTCACTCACTGACAGTCTTTAGAGAGTCTAGTTCATTGTAGGTACTCAATATGTATGCATGTATTTTAATTAATGAAAGAACAAAATGACACAATTAGCAGTAATTTAAAAGCTTGGCACATCTTGACCTTTCCTGGTCGCTCTACCTAAAGTTATTATCTGCTTTATTTTCTTTCTAAATAAGTGTGAACAAGAGAAAAATGAAGAATGTTTTTTCCCTATTAGGGAAATAAAATCTAGAATTTAGAGTCTGGGTGTGTTGGGCATAGGGTGCCAAATAAACTTTTTTTTTGGTTATTTAGAATATTAAAGGCTGAAATAAGAGATTTCATAGCAGCAAGTGGTCATGTATACCCAGATAGGTTCCTCACACAGCCCAGCCACATCTCAGCGTTCCTGCTCTTAACTAATATGCTATACTGTCTCTCTTAGAACAGACCTTCTATTTGGAGTCCAGACCTTTTACAAAAAAACAGGACATATTGGCAGAGTAGAGAATGAGAAAGAATGTATTCCAGTTCCTGGTAAATGGCTAAGAGATCATGTTTGCTTGTTTGCTTGTTATTAACCCTGATATGAGTTAAAATAGCTCTAGGCTATTGTATGTATCTGGGAATTGCAGTGAGCCAAATTTTTTTCATGTGAAAAAATACACATATTCTAGAATGATTATTTATAACATGTATCATTACTATATGCAATATAATAATGATTTTATATATATATACACATATAAATAATTCTAGAATGATTATATATAAATTACTAAAACTCTGAGGAAGACATGATACAAGGCCAGAGGATAACTAAAAGTTGGCTGCAGAAACATCCATGAGACAGTTTATTGATACTCTCCTTCATGCTTTTATTGCCCATCGCCAACCTTAGTCAAATCTGAGAAATGGCTGCATGTGGTTGCTCTTATCAGATGTCTACTCTTCTAGACCCCTGTTCCAAATGTAAATATGCTTGGAGTATCTGGCCTTCTTGTATATGCTCCTTTTTATTCTCTTAGGATTGACTAGAAAAGTAGCCTCATTTATGACTCTTCATACAAGGTAAAACAAATACAGGAAAAGGTTAAAAAAAATCACAAACCTAGACAAAGACAAACAAACAAAAACTGTTGGAGTCAAACACACATTTTTCCAGACCTATGAAATGAATAATAGTTGCATATTTAATAGAAAACCACAGTTCTAATTACATTCACTGCCACTGGACATCGTTTATAAAGTTTCAAGCAAGGCAGGAAGAAACCAATGTTTATTGAGCTCTTGGTATGTGCAAGGACTTGAACTATATTCTTAAGAATTAATTAATTTTTATTTTACATAAAAAGTCAAATAATAAAAGTGAAAGAAGAAATTTGGGTTAGTATAACTTATTTTAGAAAATCCTAAATCTAAATTTTACAGTGAAATGTGAGACACACATCTAAGTCCTGTGTTCTATTTCCATCCATTTCTAAAATCAGCCCTTTGCCAGAAAAACATCTAGGAATTGTCATAAGCCAAAATATTTCTTTGAAAATTGTCTGCCTAAGTCACACTTGGAAAAAATTCATGAAAAAAAATATTTATTACACACAAATGTGTTATAATTAGATGATCTGTTAAATGACCAGCATTGTTCCTGTTAGAAGACTTCAGAATTTGCTTAATCCTTTTATGAACCATTTTATTAACATTATTTGGTAGAAGTGCACAAAGCTTATATTCCCCAAAATAAAATCATTTGAAATAGAATAATGGCTGTGGCTCAGTAGGAAGCATGTCTAGTGTGGTTTAAGAGGGCGGTCGGTAGTGCTTAGGAGTTATTAGCCTGGGCTATGCAGTCCTCCTGGACAGGCTTTGAATGCCTGCTCCACCAGTGACCTGCTGACTTTCAGGGAAAGTGACTCAACTGTCTGAGCTTCAACTCATCACAATGACAGTACAATAACATCCATCTCCCAAACTTGTGTGTTGTGAGAATCAAATGAGAAATGTGTGAAAGCACTTAAGATAGAGCCAGGTACACAGCAAATGCTCAACACAGGTTAGCAAATATTTGTAGACTCCTGTTATTTTTAGATTAGTGGTGCATCTGTGGCATTTTAAATGTAATACAGTGTTTTTAAAATGCACAACCAGGATCATTTTTTTTTTTTTTAATGAGAACACTTTCTTCATCATTAAACAGTTATTTTGTCAGTGAAACAGTGTACATCCAAGAATTGAGAAATGCTTTTTCCCTTTTGTAGAAATATTATGATACTAAGCTTTGTACATACAGGGTCCTAGCTAGCTAGAACTTTGAACCATGCCACTCAAGACTGAGGTGAGCCAAAACAGCCTCAGGGCTTAGAGAAATAGATTTATAATTGGGTTCTATGTGATTGTTCAACATGTGACATCTAGGAAAAACCCAAAATTATAAAAAATGAGTAGATTTCCACTTATCTTTTGCTCATAATATATATGGCACTAAAATAACTAATAGCAAAAAAAATATTTTTATAAGTTGAAGTAATTCTGCTTGTAATACTAGAACAAACTTCCCAGCCAAATTTAAAATATATATATATATATATATATCTTTCCTTATTAACAATATATAGTACATTGATGAATGTACTTTGCTAATGAACACTTTTCAATTCATAAGCATGGAATAAAATTTATAATTTGGTAAGGAAGTCAAATTAGAGAGGCTCATTAAGTCTGCAGAACCAATACCAAGTGCTGAATAATTCATCAGCCGTTTAACATTTGCTAAAAAAAGCAAATTATTTTTATTACTGAGCTCATTCTAAATTTTTGTTTGTTTTGTGAAAGGATTATATTTTTTCAATGTGAGACTCAAAAAGTTTAGTTGTAAAGTGATTAACAGGAGTTTTTGCTAATTAAGTCAGCAAAAGGAGATTTAGGCTGACACCATGCTAGGTGCTCAAATTAAGGGACAGTCCCACTGTATTAAAGAGAGTGCATTTATCACAGATAAACTCTCAGCCTCTTTATTTGATATGACAGGCAATAGAGAAAGAAAATGAATCTTTCTAGTATTGCAGGCAACAGATACACAGCTGTTTTACTCCTAATTGTCTGATCTACAACTTTTGAAACAATTAGAAAGAACTTAAACAGTGCTGTCCTTAAGTGGAAGCAGAATGTAATAAAATATAAAGTAAGGTTCTTCTTAGTAAGTTAACTGGTCTCCCAGAACTGAATAAATAAGGGTTTGCAGATGTGTGTATAAAGACCTGTGGGTTATATTTGAACATCATTATACATCAGGAAACTAGGGAAATCTTAAGTCTTACCAAACAGAAGATAACAGCTAAGCTATCCAGTACTTCTTTTAAGAATCATAAAAAAAAAAAAAACAAACTGGGTATTTAAATAGTCTTTAACCAATTAATTTTAATAAATTTCATTTACTAATTTATCCATATATATTGTGTACCTATTTCATATTGGCCACTAAACTGATGCTATAAACATAGGTATAATGAGCAGATTAACATTTTTGCCCTTGCAGCTCATTTTGTAGGCTATTTTGGGATAAAGACAGTCTTCATCAGGTTAAAAGACTACTGACTAGTGTAAAATATGTACTTAAATAGTATTTGTGATATGAATGAATTAACAAAATATATGGCAATTTCTGTGATTTCTTACTTTTCAACATAAAGAAATTTGGGGATTTTTTTTTTTTTCTAAAGGGATAAAACCGCTTATGTTGATATTTCTACACTGTAATGTTCCCAAGTGATTTTCTTTTTAATGAATTTACCTTTTTATTTTGTGGAATTTATTAACTCACTTCCAAGTGACCTCTAACTGCTGCTCAGTCTACTAATAATTTCATCTGAACTACTTGGCTTCTAAACAAGGTCTAAGAACAAAAATCTATACGATCACACAATTATTTCATTTCTATCGTTATTTGGTAGTTGAATAATTGGGTTTGTATGTATGAGTATGGAAAACAAAGAATTAAAAGTTAAAACTAGAAGCATTTTGAGCAGTTGCAATAACTTTGCGCTCTGCAATTCTGCAGAAATAGGCTTCTATGCTCCACAAAAATAGGAGAATGGAGATTATAACCAATCAAAATTGCTATGCTAGTCTTTAACATTATTCAACACCTGAAGGCAATTGTGTCCTATTGACAGGGTGTATTTCTTCCACTCTTGAAGTTTCAAAATGGTCATTTGCTATTTCAAGGGTAATTGACTCAAGAAAGTTTAATCTGTCAAATTGCAAAAAAAATAGAAGTTATAAAACAATATAAAAATAAAATAAAATAAAAAGTTAAAATATTCACATATGTAGTATGTGCCAATGCATTTACACAGCTTTCCAAGATCCCTCTAATTCCTAATGATTTAATAAATATGCCATACTTTTCAAATTCACATAATGAAGCTTTCAATATAGCATTAATATAACACTCTACTATACTTTATATATGTTTTAAAATATCAATGTATGCCAGGGAAATGAAAGAATATTCAATAAAATAAAGATCAGTAGCCATGGGTTTGGAATTAGACAAATCTGGCTTCAAATCCTAGCTCCACTTCTTGATCACTAGGAATGAGGTTTTTAGTTACCCAAAAAACATAGCCTCACTTTTTTCTTCATTATATCCTGATGTTTTTAATGACAGCAAGGTATGAATACAAAAAAGTATACTATGCCCCTTATCACATGTTTCTGAACAATGAGATGTAAGTTGAAGGTGCTGTTTCCTAAGGTTTCTGAGAAAGCCACTTAAAATGAAAGGGTAAAATAACATAATTTATGTTTTGATTTTTTTTTCCTTTTCTTTCTAAAATATAAAATTTGATAGATTTTACATGATAGATTTCACTATGAGGAAAAAAGTCCATGCTGAGGGTGGCTGAGCTATTAGAAAAAAGAAGTACAGAATACTGATGGAATCATGGAGCCATCACACAAGGACTGGAATGACTTCCTTCAGACTTATCATGAGATAAGCAAACTAAGCTATCATTAAAGCCACCATTTTATAAGTTTCATTCTTGGAACTGAGTGTAATTTTTAACTTATATACTAACCGCATCACTACAGGCGTAATCATGAATCACAATACCTCTGAATTTCAGTTTCTTTCACTTATAAAGAAGGTGTAATAGCAATAATTAGTTAACAAATTTTGGGGGGGTAAATTAAATTAAAAAAACACTTATAAGTAAACTGCTTAGTATAATCCCTGCCACAAAATTTGCATTTATTATTTATTTTTATGTCATACTTAAAAGCAAGTCCTTTTTTAATTTCTTATTTTTAAATCTTTTTATTTTACATTTGATGGATCAAGGTAGATATTCAGATACTTGATTACTTAATTATAAGATAGGGTCAATCTTGTATTGTTACATCTCTATTTTTATTTTTAACTCTAACAATATATTTAATCATGAAACAGAATTTAGGAGACATGCTATGCCTCTGGTATATTGGAAGAAATGCATAATGCATTTTCTTTAAAGGGTTGTTTTTTTCCCAAAAAATTTGCTCTAATTTTACAACCTCGCAAAGTCCTCTGAGTGAAAATTTCTATTTACCTCAAAGTATAGAAAAGAATGTCTGTGTCAAAAGCAGATGCACAAAAGTTTTCATAAAGACATAATTTTAAAATATTATTTAAGTTCAATATAAGAATTTATGCACTGTAAGTGAATACTGTCATAATATTTTGATTTTAAAAGGTTATTTATTACTCAGCCATAAAAAGAAACGAAACTGAGTCATTTGCAGTGAGGTGGATGGACCTAGAGTCTGTCATACAGAGTGAAGTAAGTCAGAAACAGAAAAACAAATACCATATGCTAACACATATATATGGAATCTAAAAGAAAAATAAAATAAAATAAGTGGTTCTGAAGAACCTAGGGGCAGGAAAGGCATAAAGATACAGACATAGAGAATGGACTTGAGGACACGGGGAGGGGGAAGGGTAAGCTGGGACGAAGTGAGAGTGTGGCATGGACTTATATATATTACCAAATGTAAAATAGATAGCTAAAGGGAAGCAGCTGCATAGCACAGGGAGATCAGCTCGGTGCTTTGTGTCCACCTAGAGGGGTGGGATAGGGAGGGTGGGAGGGAGACGCAAGAGGGAGGGGATATGGGGATATATGTATATGTATAACTGATTCACTTTGTTATAAAGCAGAAACTAACACACCATTGTAAAGCAATTATACTCCAATAAAGATGTTTTTAAAAAAAAGGATATTAAAAGGTGTTATTTTGGGCAGCAGCTGATTTTTTTCAAATACAGAATTAAGATATTCACCATAGCAAAGTTGTTAATTATTTTGAGGCATTTTTAAGTAAAATCTATCAGATTGAACAAATAAATGTCAAAAGCATGAACTCTTAAATGTTCTATGAAGAGATTATGGTTTATTATTGGTTTTTTAAAATTTAATTATTTTTATTTATTTTATTTTTGGCTGCGTTGGGTCTTCGTTGCTGCGCACAGGCTTTTCTCTGGTTGCGGCGAGCGGGGGTTACTCTTCCTTGTGGTGCGTGGGCTTCTCATTGTGGTGGCTTCTTGTTGCAGAGCCCAGGCTCTAGGCACACGGGCTTCAGTAGTTGTGGCACACGGGCTCAGTAGTTGTGGCACACAGGCTTAGTTGCTCTGAGGCATGTGGGATCTTCCCGGACCAGGGCTTGAACCCGTGTCCCCTGCATTGGCAGGCAGATTCTTAACCACTGCGCCACCAGGGAAGGCCCCATTTATCATTGTTTGTAGGATGTTTTTCTTTAAACAGTCATCAATTTCTTCTGATTCAATAAGTGATTGTTTTTAAGATTAATTATATTCATTATAATTATATTTCTAATAATCATAGAGGTTAACAATAGGTTTATTATAATATGTATATCTAATATGTCAAGCAATCTATCTTTATAAATAACTAAATTAACTTGCTGGTTAAGTACATTTATCAGTTTCCTCTTTTTTCAACTATTTCTATCTATCTATCTATCTATCTATCTATCTATCTATCTATCTTTTTATAGGTATACTCTAAAAGTCAATTCACTATGATTCATTGGAAAAGAATATATATATATTTTTAAATTTATTTATTTATTTACTTTTAGCTGCATTGGGTCTTCGTTGCTGTGCACAGGCTTTCTCTAGTTGTGGCGAGCAGGGGCTACTCTTCGTTGCAGTGTGCGGGCTTTTCTTTGCAGTGGCTTCTCTTGTTGCGAAGCACAGGCTCTAGGTGCATGGGCTTCAGTAATTGTGGCATGTGGGCTCAGTAGTTGTGGCACACAGGCTCAGTTGCTCCGCGGCATGTGGGATCTTCCCAGACCAGAGCTCAAACCTGTGTCCCCTGCGTTGGCAGGCGGATTCTTAACCACTGTGCAACCAGGGAAGTCCAAGAATATATTATTATTCTTAGTTTATTTGGGTGACTATTTTCCATTTGCAATTTAGGTACTTTTTGATTTTCATTTTGTCAGTTACTTCTAAAGCAGCAATTTTTGACGTTGACAATTAGGCATAGTCTATCCATGTAAGTTTTCTCTTTAACAAGTCTTTATGAAAGCCTCAAATCTTGATGATTATTCATTCCGCATCTCACTGGATAACTAAAACATTTGTAATATAAAGTAAATATATCAGGTTACCAAAAAAAAAAAGAATACCCCTGAGTTAAAACTGAATTGAGAAGTTAGACATTATTTTCAGTATATGTTTAACCAGAAAAATGTGGTAGAGAAACTGAACTCTCTTTAGGTTAATTAAGTTTCATTTAATTCATTCATTGACTTATTTAGAATTATTGAGTGGTTATCAAAATCCATATATGGTATGTGATATGTGATAAAAATGGAGATTGTGAATGTCTTGAGTGTAGGGTCCCTGCTCAACTGAATTTTGAATCTCCTGTCCTTAGCATATTATAAGGAAATAGAAAACGATGCCAGAGAAAAGAATGAAAGAAAATGAGAGGGAATAAACAAAGAAAGGGAGTTATCCCTGCAAGGAAGAGAGAAAGGTAAAAAGGATGAAAAAAATGAGGCAGTATCCTGTGGTGATTAGAAGTTTGGTATATGGTTGAAGATAAATCTGATCATGACTATAGGCTCTTATACTAACAAACCATGTAATCTTTTTCTCTGAGTATCTCATTTTTCCTCTGTATGTCTTGACACTCATTCTATCCTAAATCTGTGTTATAATATAAATGAGGAAATCAAGACCAAGTCAATTAAATATGACAATAATGCCAAATTAAATGAGCTTATTATTTTAAATACTAAGCAATTTCACCCAAAATACATCACTCAAATAAGGAACTCCAAAATACAGCAATCTGCTATGCAAATACAGAAGAAGGGAGAACTGACCAGAGAAATTTATTAGAAGGAAATAGAATGGACAATAATAAAAGTGTAGTTAGGGAGGGGGCCAGGATAAGCACACTGAAAGCTGACTCTCCTTCTTTCTTTCCCTCCTTTTTTTTTTAATTGGCCCACCCTTCAATAGAGCCCTGGTTCAGGTTTGGTTACCTGAATTTAAAAATACGAAGTTAAATCAAAAATTGTCAAAGTTTCAAAAGGTGAGAGATAATGATAGAACGAAGTGTTCATGAGGAAATGACAGAAATGCTTTAACTTAGCAAAGAATCATCTATAAAGTAATGACTAAGACAAACTCAACTTTCTCCTCAACTTGACTAAACTTTAGACAGCTTTCTTCCTGCCTATATGGTCCCAACTCTCCTTTTCTTAGGCATTTACAAACTTGCAACTGTAAATTCTTTCTCTGCCCCTTTAAGTTGTAAATCTTCTCCCAGGAAGTTTTTTCTCAAAGACCTGGAAGCCATCTCTGTGAAATTTAATCATCAAGAATGACAGCATCCTTATTTCCCAGGCTCTGTGGGCGAGTAGGAGCCTAACTTTGATAACTGCCCATTAGCAAACATAAATGGCCTAATCACTAGCCAAACTCCTTTCTAACACACTCCAGTACTTTTCCACAAGTTCACCCCAGTGCTTAAAAACTCTCTCACCTTTTACTTCAATGGAGTTCCTTCTAATCACTCTCTCCTAATTGCAATAGTCTAATGAAGTCTTCCTGGCCTGTTTAAGTTTTCCAGTGCAGTTTTTCTTCGACAGTAATTTCATTAGTTCCCCAAAATATTAACTCATTTGCTTTCCTGAATAGCAAAAACTGCATGCTTATTGTTTAAGTCAAACACACACACACACACACACACACACACACACACACACACAGAGAGAGAGAGAGAGAGAGAGAGCGCTAAGAAAAATGGAAAGCAAGCAAGCAAGCAAGAAAGCTCAAGCACAAATTAAAACAGGAAAGAATGCATTTAGATTTAATAAAGATTCCCTTATGTAATAAAATGTTGAAACAAATGATTTGAGGGAGTTCTAGTTCCTACTCCTAGTGCAATATATTCTTGGGAATATTCATAAAGAAACAAAGTATTTTGTCCTAGATGATATATACCATAAAAGATGAGGAGATGGGGCTTCCCTGGTGGCGCAGTGGTTGAGGGTCCGCCCGCCGATGCAGGGGACGCGGGTTCGTGCCCTGATCCGGGAGGATCCCACATGCCGCGGAGCGGCTGGGCCCGTAAGCCATGGCCGCTGAACCTGCGCATCCGGAGCCTGTGCTCCGCAACGGGAGAGGCCACAGCAGCGAGAAGCCCATGTACCGCAAAAAAAAAAAAAAAAAAAAAAAAAGATGAGGAGATGAACCATTCTTTGCTGAATAATTTAATGAAAACTTCCAACACTTTTAAATACCTAATCTTAACTAACGATGGTGCACTGAATATATAAAGTAATGAAATAGAACTAAGTGTAAAGTCAAAATTGAATTCCTAATTAGTGTGATAATATACAATTGCAAGATATTACACATCCATCTTAAGAATAATTACTCCTCACAAAAACTTTGAGAAGCCCTGATTATAACTGCCATTTTACAAGTTTTAAACAGAAGTTTAGAGAAGACATGGAGTTAGTAATTTGCAAAGTTGGAATGTAAATCCAAATGAGTATGATGTCCCAGTTCTGAGTTAGGACACCAGCTATGCAATCTCTGTGATAACCATGAAGAAGACTTTCATGCACTAGAGTATGTAAAAATGAGCATTTGCAATATATAAGGTATTTTTTTTCAAGAATATTTTTATCCTTAAGTGCCAATGCTTATTACTTGGGCAACTTTCTGCTTTAAAATAGTACATTTGAAAAAATAACTATTTTTTATTATTTATATACCTATTTATTACCCACTTATTATTGGTTAATGATGCTTTTTGTTTACATATTAGCTGAAAGCCAACTAAAGACCATTATATTCTTTGTCATGGGATTAAGTACTTATAAAATTATGTCTGCAGAAAGACAAATATGGTATGATCTTACGTGTATGTGGAGTCTAAAAACTCATAGAGACAGAAAGTAGAATAGTGGTTGCCAGGGGTTGAGGGGAGGAGGGAATGGGGAGGTGGTGGTCAAAGGGTAGAAGTTTCAGTTATACATGATAAATAAATTCTGGAGATCTACTATACATCATAGTGCCTCTAGGTAACAATGCTGAATTGAAGATGTAAAATTTGATAAGGGGTAGATTTTTTTTTTTTTTTTTTTTTTTGCAGTACGCGGGCCTCTCTCACTGTTGTGGCCTCTCCCGTTGCGGAGTACAGGCTCTGGACGTGCAGGACCAGTGGCCATGGTTCACGGGCCCAGCCGCTCTGCGGCATGTGGGATCTTCCTGGACCAGGGCACGAACCCATGTCCCCTGCATCGGCGGATGGACTCTCAATCACTGTGCCACCAGGGAAGCCCAGGGGTAGACCTTATGTTAAGTGTTCTTACCACACACACACACACACACACACACACACGCACACACGCACACACACGCACACACACGCACACACTAGTAAAAGAGGTGGGAAAAAACTTTGGGAGGTGATGGATATGGTTATGTTCGTGATGGTGATTTTGGATTCATGGGTATATACTTATCCCCAAACATCTGTTTACATAAAATATGTACAGCTTTTTACAAGTCTATCATACTTCAATAAAGAGGTTAAAAAATTGTGTCTGATATCTAAGGATAAATCTTCTCAAGTTCAGTTGTACCCCTGTGCTTAAAAAGAGAGAAAGAATCTTTTTCCTGCACAAGGTTTTGGAAAGCACAAAATATCTTATGCTTTTAGATAATGGAAAAATATTTTACAACTGTGAATGATTAGGCACTGAGGATATTTTTTATCTGCCATCCCTGATGCAGAACAGATATCAGTTGCCTCACAGATAAACGCTTCACCCTTCAATTTTGTTTTCAGCTTTTGTCTGCCACCACCCTTACACACAGAGAAGTCACATATGAGATGATGAACTGTGAACAGAAAATTGTCTGTCCATGGTTTGCAAACTGACAGATTTAGAAATAAAGTTCTTCCTCTCCTTTCTGCATTGAGCACTTTTGTGTTTACATAAAGAATAATAAACCCCATACTTATACACGGCAAAGCAGGACTGTAATCAATCTTCAGAGTAAACTCTCTACTGTTTTCCAGAAAAAAAGTATGTAAATAAAACTGTTTGTAATCATAATTAATATCATAGTTTATTTATTATGATAAAAAATGACAAGAAAACTATTAGGTCTGAATCAGCAAATCTAATCAATAGAGATTATACTTTTAGAGTAATCTGCAAGAATAAAATAAGATTTTCACAATGTTCTGAAAATTGAAATAATTCAGCTCATTTAGAATAGTTAAGTTTGACAGTGAAACTTGCTATATGCTTGTTCTAAGGGGAGTAGCATGATGGCCTGACATCATCACAATATTACTTATTGTGTTCCCATCCCATACAGCCACCATCAGCTATTGTTCTTATGGGTTACATCCAATGGCTATTTCATGTGCATATGTACATCAATCTCCAGGGTTTAAAGACTGAAAATTCACATAATTGTCTTCACTTACTAACATGGAATTAAAAGACAACTTTGCACAGTTTAACAAAGAGCAGTATAGAGGGAGTAGCACAAATGGACACCCAGTTCACACCCCTAAAAGAGATAATGAAATTTATACATAAGAGTTTCTATACTGATATCCTATTCCTGGAAATGCCTTCTTAGAGATGGTTTAAAGGAATAAGAAGCATATCATTCTGACGGAAAAGTTTGGGGCTAAGTAATAGTCTAACAATCAATCACACCCTATGGTTTCCTTATCTCAGTAGATGGATAAAGCTTTCAAAAGCCTAGTAAAATCAGCAGGAGAGTCAAGGAGACAATAGTTTCCTTCTAAAGAAATTAAAAATAATTTTTAAACTTCAAAAATTATGACTAAAGAGTAAAAACAAATACATGCCTAAGGAAACTATATTTATTTTTTCTAATCTATTAAATCATTCTAACCTATTAAATCATATCATATCATTTTTTTCTAACCTATTAAATCATACATGCCTAAGGCAACTATATTTATTTTTTCTAACCTATTAAATCATGTTGCTTTTTTCACACACCAAATTAACTACTAATTTGCTCACTGATTTACAGCAGGGATGCCTAATACCTGGTTTAAGGAATTCGACTACCAACTTTGAACCCAAACTACACTTAGAATTATTTATAAAACAAACCAAGAGACAGCTACTAACTCTGATCTGGAGCTAGCACTTGAGTTAAATGTATTTGCTAAGATATACACAAAATGTGAGCAGGGAAACATATTTTTATGATATGTAAATGCCTTTGCTAGGGTATGGTGAGAGGTATAAGAGGTATTGACTGGAGGAAAACCCTGAAAGGCTGTCTGGACAAGCAGCACAGGACAATTTCAAATTTGTTTTTAGCAAACCTTCCACTGCTTGCGAAGCACTAAAGGAGATCACTTTCTTATACATAATAAATCACAAACTCTTAGAGTTGAAATGTGTCTTAAGAGACACTTCATGCAACCTTTGATCAGAAGCATCCATTTTTCATACAATTCCACCAAGAGTGGAATTCGATGTTCTTTCTCAATATCTTTGTAGTTGGGGAAATCAATGCTCCTTGTGGCAGCCCATCTGATCTTTAAGAAGCGTAAGTGTTGGATTTTTTTCTTCTTTGAATAGAGATCTTTTTGTCTAAAACTTTCACCTTTCATCCACTGACACTATTGCTAACCCATGGGGATCCAGAGAATGGCTTTTATTCCTTTCACATGTTAGCTTTTTCAATATTTGAAGATAGGTTTTTACCTTCCATATTACCCTTCATGTCTCCTCTAACTGTATAATTTCAGATAAAGCTTTTCTTATCTGACCTTAAGTTTCCTAATCTATAAAATAAAAGGTTTAAAAAACAATTTAGTAGTAAAACATTTTATGTATGAAAAGTTAGTGGAAAGTTTGGTGCCCCTTTGGCTTCCCCACTGGCTGTTTTAGAAACCTGTCAGGGGAATACATCTGTAGTAGTCGAAAGCTATATAGAAGAGAGACTGAGAAAAATCAAGACATGTGTATAGATGCAAATTTCTGTACTATTTCTAAAAGTGAATTATCTGTTGATTTCAGCCATTGATGAAGATAGCTTTAATTCATCTCTCTCTTCTGGACATGCCCCAGTTTGTCAAAATGGAGGATGAGCGTTCAATAAATTTCCCATTTTAAAAATTAGTCAACTTCAAAATTGGATTAAAGATGTGCAAACTATTTTCCTATAAAGGGTTTTTTCCTGCCTTTGTGACAGAAAATAAAGAATCTATCCTAAATGATTAACCCTTTAATAACACAGTTAAATGCTACATGTTTGATGGCCTGAACCACTACTGATAAAAAAGTCAGGTGTTGAATTCATCCACTAATCTATTCAATCTATTGAATCATTTTAAGAAAGGCAATAATTCTCAATAAAATACTGGCAAACCAAATTCAGCATCACATTCAAATGACCATTCACCATGATCAAGTGGGATTTATCCCTGGGATGCAAGGAAAATTCAACATATGCAAATCAATCAATGTGATATATCACATTAATAGAATGAAAGGAAATAACGATCTGATCATATCACCAGTTGCAGAAAAAACATTTGACAAAAGGTGACATTGATTCATATAAAAACTCAACAAATTATATATAGAAGGAACATATTTCAACATAATAAAGGTCATATATGACAAGTTCACAGCTAACATTATATTCAATGATGAAAAGCTGAAAGTTCTTCCACAAAGATCAGGAACGGGACAAGGGTGCCCACTCTTACCACTACTATGCAATATAGTACTGGAAGTCCTAGCTAAGGAAATCAGGCAAGAAAAAGAAATAAAAGGTATCAGAACTGGAAATGAAGTTATCTCTATTTGCAGATGACATGATTTTATACATAGGAAGCCATAAAGACTCAAAAAAATTTTAGCTCAATCAATGAATTCAGTAAAATTAACATGCAAAAATCAGTATCATTTCTATAACCAACACATTCTCTAAAAAAGAAATAAATAGATCTTATTTACAATAGCAACAGAAACCATAGAATACTCAGGAATAAATTTAACTAAGGAGAAGGAGTTTTTCTTCTCTAATAACTACAGATGAAAGAAATTGAAAGTGACACAAATAAATGGATAAGTATCCCACATCCATAGATTGGAAGAATATTGTTGAAGTAGCACCCAAAACCATCTATACATTCAATGCAAATTCCTATCAAGATTCCAAAGGCATTTTTTAAAGAAGGAGAAAAAACAATCTCATAATTTGTATGGAACCACAAAAGACCCCAAACAGGCAGAGAAAGGAGAACAAAGCTGGGGGCATCATGCTTTTTTATTTCAAGTTATACTATAAAGCTACAGTCACAGAAAGAGTATGGTACTGGCATAAAATCAGACAAATACACTGATGGAACAGAATCAGGAGACCAGAAATAAACCCAAGCATATACATTCAACTAATATTTGACAAGGGAGACAAGAATACTAATGGAGAAAAGAGGGTCTCTTCAAATAAATGGTGGTGACATAATTAGATATTCACATGTAAAAGACTGAAACTGGATCCCTATCTTACACCACTCACAAAAATTAACTCAAAATGGATTGAAGATGTAAATGTAAGATCTGAACCTGTAAAACTCCTAGAAGAAAAAATAGGAATATAACTCCTTGACATAGATCTTGGCCATAGTTTTTTGGATAGGACACCTAGAGCACAAGCAACAAAATACATAAATAAAAAAGTTGGACTACATAAAACTAAAAAGCTTCTGTACAGAAGAAGACACTATCAACAAAGTGAAAAGGCAACTTACTTATGGAATGGGAAAACATATTTGTAAACCATATATCTGATATATCTGACAAACGGTTAACATCCAAACTATATAAAGAACTCATACAACTCAACAGCAAAAAATGCAAGTAGCCCAATTAAAAAAAAGAAAAAATGGGCAGAGGATGCAAGTACATATTTCTCCAAAGAAGATATACAAAAGGCCAACAGATACGTGAAAAGATGCTCAACATCACTAGTCATTAGGGAAATGCAAATTAAAATCGCAATAAGATATCACCTCACACCTATTAGAATGGTCACTACCAAAAAGACAAGAGATAAGAAATGTTGGCATTGGATATGGGAAACTTTGTGCACTACTGCTGGGATTGCAAATTGATACACGCACTATGGAACAGTATGGAGGATCCTCAAAAAATTATAATAGAACTACCATATCATCCAGCAATTTCACAACTGGAAATATACCCAAAGGAAACAAAAGCATTAACTCAAAAAGATATCTGGAGGAGCTCCAAGATGTCAGAAGAGTAAGACGTGGAGATCACTTTCCTCCCCCCAAATACATCAGAAATACATCTACATGTGGAACACCTACTACAAAACACCTACTGAAGGCTGGCAGAAGATCTCAGACCTCCCAAAAGGCAAGAAACTCCCTACGTAGCTGGGTAGGGCAAAAGAAAAAAGAAACAACAGAGACAAAAGGATAGGGACGGGACCTGCACCAGTGGGAGGGAGCTGTGAAGGAGGAAAGGTTTGCACACACAAGCTCCTTCGCGGGCATAGACTGAGGGTGGCAGAGGGGGGAGCTTCGGCGCCACAGAGGAGAGCACAGCAACAGGGGTGCGGAGGACAAAGTGGAGAGATTCCCGCACAGGGATCGGTGCCGACCGGCACTCACCAGCCCGAGAGGCTTGTCTGCTCACCCGCCGGGGCGGGCGGGGGCTGGGAGCTGAGGCTCGGGCTTCGGAGCTCGGATGCCAGGGAGAGGACTGGGGTTGGCGGCGTGAACACAGCCTGAAGGGGTTAGTGCACCACGGCTTAGCCGGGAGGGAGTCTGGGAAAAAGTCTGGACCTGCAGAAGAGGCAAGAGACTTTTTCTTCCCTCTTTGTTTTCCTGGTCCGCGAGGAGAGGGGATTAAGAGCGCTGTTTAAAGGAGCTCCAGAGACGGACGCGAGCCGCGGCTAAAAGCGCAGACCCCAGAGACGGGGATGAGACGCTAAGGCTGCTGCTGCCGCCACCAAGAAGCCTGAGTGCGAGCACAGGTCACTAGCCACACGTCCCCTCCTGGAAGCCTGTGCAGCCGCCACTGCCAGGGTCACGTGATCCAGGGACAACTTACCGGGAAGAACGCACAGCGCGCCTCAGGCTGGTGCAACGTCACGCCGGCCTCTGCTGCCACAGGCCCGTACCCCTGCCTCCCCACGGCCTGAGTGAGCCAGAGCCCCCGAATAGCTGCTCCTTTAACCCCGTCCTGTCTGAGAGAAGAACAGACGCCCTCAGGTGACCTACATGCAGTGGCGGGGCCAAATCCAAAGCTGAACCCCAGGAGCTGTGCGAACAAAGAAGAGAAAGGGAAATCTCTCCCAGCACCCTCAGAAGCAGCAGAGTAAATCTCCACAATCAACTTGATGTACCCTGTGTGGAATACCTAGATAGACAATGAATCATCCCAAACCAAGGAGGTGGAACTTTGGGAGCAACAATATATATATATATATATTTTTTTTTTTTTTCCCCTTTTTCTCTTTTTGTGCGTGTGTATATGTATGCTTCTGTGTGTGATTTTGTCTGCATAGCTTGGCTTTTACCATTTGTCCTACGGTTCTGTCTATCCAGTTTTTTTGTTTGTTTGTTTTTATTTTTAGGATAGTTTTCAGCACTTGTTATCATTGGTGGATTTGTTTTTTGGTTTGGTTGCTCCCTTCTTCCTTTCTTTCCTTTTTTATTAAATTACTTTAAAAAAAATTTAATGATTATTTTTTATTTTAATAACTTCTTTATTCTATCTTCTTCCTTCCTCCCTCCCTCCCTCCCTCCCTCTCTCTCTCTCTCTCTCTCTCTTTCTTTCTTTCTTTTCTCCCTTTGATTCAGAGCCATGTGGATGACAGGCTCTTTGTACTCCAGCCAGGCATCAGGGCTGTGCCTCGGAGGTGCAAGAGACAAGTTCAGGATGTTGGTACACAAGAGACCTCCAACCTCCATGTAATATCAAAGCAAAAATCTCCCAGTGATCTCCATATCAACACCAAGACCCAGCTCCATCCAAGGACCAGCAAGCTACAGTGCTGGACACCCTATACCAAACTAGCAACACAGGAACACAACCCAACCCATTAGCAGAGAGGCTGCCTAAAATCATAATAAGGCCACAGACACCCCAAAACACACCACCAGACGTGGACCTGCCCACCAGAAAGACAAGATCCAGCCTCATCCACCAGAACACAGGCACTAGTCCCCTACACCAGGAAGCCTCCACAAACCCACTGAACCAACCTTAGCCACTGGGGGCAGACACCAAAAAAAATGGGAACAACGAACCTGAAACCTGCTAAAAGGAGACCCCCAACACAGTAAGTTAAGCAAAATGAGAAGACAGAGAAACACACAGCAGATGAAGGAGCAAGATAAAAACCCACCAGACCTAACAAATGAAGAGGAAATAGGCAGTCTACCTGAAAAAGAATTCAGAATAATGATAGTAAACATGATCCAAAATCTTGGAAATAGAATTGAGAAAACACAGAAACGTTTAACAAGGACCTAGAAGAACTAAAGAGTAAACAAACGTGATAAACAACACAATAAATGAAATTTAAAATTCTCTAGAAGGGATCAATAGCAGAATAACTAAGGCAGAAGAACGGATAAGTGACCTGGAAGATAAAGTAGTGGAAATAACTACTGCAGAACAGAATAAAGAAAAAAGATTGAAAAGAATTTAGGACAGTCTCAGAGACCTCTGAGACAACACTAAAGGCACCAACATTCGAATTATAGGGGTTCCAGAAGAAGAAGAGAAAAAGAAAGGGACTGAGAAAATATTTGAAGAGATTATAGTTGAAAACTTCCCTAATATTGGAAAGAAAATAGTTAATCAAGTCAAGGAAGCAGAGAGAGTCCCATACAGGATAAATCCAAGGCCAAGACACATATTAATCTAACTGTCAAAATTAAATAAAAAGAAAAAATATTAAAAGCAGCAAGGGAAAAACAACAAATAACATAGAAGGGAATCCCCATAAGGTTAACAGCTGAAATTTCAGCAGAAACTCTGCAAGCCAGAAGGGACTGGCAGGACATATTTAAAGTGATGAAAGGGAAAAACCTATAACCAAGATTACTCTACCCAGCTAGGATCTCATTCAGAGTCGAGGGAGAAATTAAAATCTTTACAGACAAGCAAAAGCTAAGAGAATTCAGCACCACCAAACCAGCTTTACAACAAATGCTAAAGGAACTTCATTAGGCATGAAACACAAGAGAAGGAAAAGACCTACAATAGCAAACCCAAAACAATTAAGAAAATGGTACAGGAGCATACATGTCGATAATTACCTTAAATGTAAATGGATTAAATGCTCCTACCAAAAGACACAGAATGGCTGAATGGATACAAAAACAAGACCCATATATATGCTATCTACAAGAGACCCACTTCAGACCTAGGGACACATACAGACTGAAAGTGAGGGGATGGAAAAAGATATTCCATGCAAATGGAAATCAAAAGAAAGCTGGAGTAGCAATTCTCATATCAGACAAAATAGACTTTAAAATAAGGACTATCAGAAGAGACAAAGAAGGACACTACATAATGATCAAGGGATCAATCCAAGAAGAAGATAAAACAATCGTAAATATTTATGCACCCAACATAGGAGCACCTCAATACATAAGGCAAATACTAACAGCCATAAAAGGGGAAATTGACAGTAACACATTCATAGTAGGGGACTTCAACACCCCACTTCCACCAATGGAAAGATCATCCAAAATGAAAATAAACAAGGAAACACAAGCTTTAAATGATACATTAAACAAGATGGACTTAATTGATATTTATAAGACATTCCATCCAAAAACAACAGAATACACTTTCTTCTCAAGTGCTGATGGAATACTCCCCAGGATAGATCATATCCTAGGTCACAAATCACCCTTGGTAAATTTAAGAAAATTGAAATCATATCAAGTACCTTTTCCAATCACAATGCTATAAGACTAGATATCAATTACAGGGAAAAAATCTGTAAAAAATACAAACACATGGAGGCTAAACAATACACTACTTAATAACTAAGAGATCACTGAAGAAATTAAAGAGGAAATCAAAATATTTCTAGAAACAAATGACAATGGAGACACGACGACCCAAAACCTATGGGATACAGCAAAAGCAGTTCTAAGAGGGAAGTTTATAGCAATATGATCCTACCTTATGAAACGAGAAACATGTCAAATAAACAACCTACCATTACACCTAATGCAATTAGAGAAAGAAGAATTAAAAAAACGCCACAGTTAGCAGAAGATATCATAAAGGTCACATCAGAAATAAATGATAAAGAAATGAAGGAAACAATAGCAAAGATCAATAAAATGAAACACTGGTTCTTTGAGAAGATAAACAAAATTGATAAACCATTAGCCAGACTCATCAAGAAAAAAAAGGAGTTGGGGCTTCCCTGGTGGCGCAGTGGTTGAGAATCTGCCTACCAATGCAGGGGACACGGGTTCGAGCCCTCGTCTGGGAAGATCCCACATGCCGTGGAGCAACTAAGCCCATGAGCCACAGCTACTGAGCCTGTGCGTCTGGAGCCTGTGCTCCGCAACAAGAGAGGCTGTGACAGTGAGAGGCCTGCACACCGTGATGAAGAGGGGCCCCCGCTTGCCACAACTGGAGAAAGCCCTTGCACAGAAACGAAGACCCAACACAGCCAAAAATAAATAAATAAATAAAATTTATTAAAAGATCTGAAACAGATCTTCATGAAGTGGAGGTCCATATAAGGTCAACACGACTTTGTAAAAAAAAAAAAAAAGAAAAGAAAACAAGGGAGAAGACTCAAATCAACAGAATTAGAAATGAAAAAGGAGAACAACTGACACTGCAGAAATACAAACGATCATGAGAGATCACTACAAGCAACTCTATGCCAATAAAATGCACAACATGGAAGAAATGGACAAATTGTTAGAAATGAACTACCTTCCGAGACTGAACCAGGAAGAAATAGAAAACATGAACAGACCAATCACAAGCACTGAAAGTGAAACTGTGATTAAAAATCTTCCAACAAACAAAAGCCCAGGACCAGATGGCTTCACAGGCGAATTCTATCAAACATTTAGAGAAGAGCTAACACCTATCCTTCTCAAACTCTTCCAAAATATAGCAGAGGGAGGAACACTCCCAATCTCATTCTACAAGGCGACCATCACCCAGGTACCAAAACCAGACAAAGATGTCACAAACAAAGAAAACTACAGGCCAATATCACTGATGAACATAGAGGCAAAAATCCTTAACCAAATACTACCAAAGAGAATCCAACAGCACATTAAAAGGATCATACACCATGATCAAGTGGGGTTTATCCCAGGAATGCAAGGATTATTCAATATATGCAAATCAATCAGTGTGAAACACCATATTAACAAATTGAAGAAGAAAAACCATATGATCATCTCAATACATGCAGAGAAAGCTTTCGACAATATTCAACACCCCTTTATGATAAAAACCCTCCAGAAAGTAGGCATAGAGGGAACTTTCCTCAACATAATAAAGGCCATATATGACAAACCCACAGCCAACATCGTCCTCAATGGTGAAAAACTGAAACCATTTCCACTAACATCAGGAACAAGACAAGGTTGCCCACTCTCACCACTCTTATTCAACATAGTTTTGGAAGTTTTAGCCACAGCAATCAGAGAAGAAAAGGAATAAAAGGAATCCAAATTGGAAAGAAGAAGTAAAGCTGTCACTGTTTGCAGATGACATGATACTATACATAGAGAATCCTGAAGATGCTACCAGAAAACTACTAGAGCTAATCAATAAATTTGGTAAAGTAGCAGGATACAAAATTAATGCACAGAAATCTCTGGCATTCCTATACACTAATGATGAAAAATCTGAAAGTGAAATTAAGAAAACACTCCCATGTACCATTGCAACAAAAGAATAAAATATCTAGGAATAAACCTACCTAAGGAGACAAAAGACCTGTATGCAGAAAACTATAAGACACTGATGAAAGAAATTAAAGATGATACAATTAGATGGAGAGATATACCATATTCTTGGATTGGAAGAATCAACATTGTGAAAATGACTCTACTACCCAAAGCAATCTACAGATTCAATGCAATCCCTATCAAACTAACACTGGCATTTTTCAAAGAACTAGAACAAAATATTTCACAATTTGAATGGAAACACAAAAGACCCTGAATTGCCAAAGTAATCTTGAGAAGGAAAAACGGGGCTGGAGGAGTCAGGCTCCTTGCCTTCAGACTATACTACAAAGCTACAGTAATCAAGACAGTATGGTACTGGCACAAAAACAGAAATATACATCAATGGAACAGGATGCAAAGCCCAGAGATAAACCCATGCACATATGGTCACCTTATCTTTGATAAAGGAGGCAAGAATATACAGTGGAGAAAAGACAGCCTCTTCAATAAGTGGTGCTGGGAAAACTGGACAGGTACATGTAAAAGAAAGAAACTAGAACACTCCTTAACAACCTTACACAAAAATAAACTCAAAATGGATTAATGATCTAAATGTATGGCCATATACTATCAAATTCTTAGAGGAAAACATAGGCAGAACAGTCTATGATGTAAATCACGACAAGATCCTTTTTGACCCGCCTCCTAGAGAAATGGAAATAAAAACAAAAATAAACAAATGGGACCTAATGAAATTTAAATGCTTTTGCACAGCAAAGGAAACCATAAACAAGACAAAAAGACAACCCTCAGCATAGGAGAAAATATTTCCAAATGAAGCAACGGACAAAGGAGTAATCTCCAAAATTTACAAGCAGCTCATGCAGCTCAATATCAAAAAAACAAACAACCCAATCCAAAAATGGGCAGAAGACCTAAATAGACATTTCTCCAAAGAAGATATACAGACTGCCAACAAACACATGAAAGAATGCTCAACATCATTAATCATTAGAGAAATGCAAATCAAATCTACAATGAGATATCATCTCACACCAGTCAGGATGGCCATCATCAAAAAATCTACAAACAATAAATGCTGGAGAGGGTGTGGATAAAAGGGAACCCTCTTGCACTGTTGGTGGGAATGTACATTGATACAGCCACTATGGAAAGCAGTATGGAGGTTCCTTAAAAAACTAAGAATAGAACTACCATATGACCCAGCAATCCCACTACTGGGCATATACCCTGGGGAAACCATAATTCAAAAAGAGTCATGTACCACATTGTTCATTGCAGCACTATTTACAATAGCCAGGACATGGAAGCAATGTAAGTGTCCAACAACAGATGAATGGATAAAGAAGATGTGGCACATATATACAATGGAATATTATTCAGCCATAAAAAGAAATGAAATTGAGTTATTTGTAGTGAGGTGGATGGATCTAGAGAGTCGGTCATACAGAGTGAAGTGAGTCAGAAAGAGAAAAACAAATACCGTATGCTAACACATACATACGGAATCTAAAAAAAAAAAAAGGTCATGAAGAACCTAGGGGCAAGACAGGAATAAAGACGCAGACCTACTAGAGAATGGACTTGAGGATATGGGAAGGGGGAAGGGTAAGCTGTGACAAAGTGAGAGACTGGCATGGACATATATACACTACCAAGTGTAAAACAGATAGCTAGTGGAAAGCAGCCGCATAGCACAGGGAGATCAGCTCAGTGCTTTGTGACCACCTAGAGAGGTGGGATAGGGAGGTTGGGAGGGAGGGAGATGCAAGAGGGAAGAAATATAGCAATATATGTATATGTATAACTGATTCACTTTGTTATAAAGCAGAAACTAACACACCATTGTAAAGCAATTAGACTCCAATAAAGATGTTAAAAAAAAAAGATTACTCCCATGTTCATAGCAGCATTATTTACAATAGCTAAGACATGGAAACAATCCAAGTGTCCACTCATGGATAAATGGAATCAATGGATAAAAGAAGTTGTGGTATATATTTACAAAAGGATATTATTCAGCCATAATAAACAAGGACATCCTGCCATTTGCAACAACATGGTTGAAACTTGAAGGGAAATAATTCAGAGAAAGACAAATACTGTATGTTCTTACTTATTTGTGGAATCTAAAACAAAACAAAACAAAAAATAAACAAATAAAAACCAACCAACTAAACAAAAACACATTTAAAAAAAGAGCTCAGACTTGTGGTTACCAGAGGTGGAGGGCTGGGGGAGAGAAGAAATTGACAGAAGGTGGTCCAAAGATACAAATTCCATATTTTTTTTCCATATCCATGTATTAAATCTTTCTTTTTAATAGTTAAAAATAACATTTTGAGTAACTGAGAACAAACCCTAACTAGAAATGTTTGATTACCATTTATAGTCTTCTTAAGCTTGTTTTAATATACATTATAACATTATATAAAATGTTATGATTATATATTATATATATAATAAAACATTATAAAATTTTATAACATTATTATAAAATTCCATTCCTGAGGATTTTATGTTTATTTTATCTGTTGGAGTATATTGTTAAACTGTATACTTCTCCCTTCAGTTCTGTCAGGTTTTGCTTCCTAGATTTTAGGATTCTGCTCTTAGGCGCATACATGTTTTTAATTGATATATCTTCCTAATGGATTGATCCTTTTATCATTATTAAATGTCCCTCTTCACCTCGTGTGACAGTTATTATCTTAAAGTCTATTTTGTCTCATATTATTTCTTTTTTAATGTTTTTTATTATTGATAACACTATACAAGTTTCCTATTTACGATATTATAGTTCAACTTCTGTATACACTACACCATGCTTACCACCAAAGTTTAGTTTCCATCTATCACCATACTATTGACCCCCTTTACCCATTTTGCCCTCTTCCCACTCCTTCTTTCCCGTTGGTAACCACTACTTTGTTCTCTGTATCAATGTGTTTGTTTGTTATGTTTTATTTTTTTATATTCCAAATATGAATGGAATTATATGGTATTTGTCTTTCCCCATCTGACTTCATTTAGTTTAATACCCTCAAGGTCCATCCATGCTGTTGCAAATGGCAAGATTTCATCCTTTTTTTATGGCTGAGTAGTATTCCATTGAATACATATACAACTTCTTCTTTATCCATTCATTCATCAATGGACACTTAGGTAGTTTCTATATCTTGACTACTGTAAATAATGCTGTGATGATCACAGGGGTACATATATCAAATTAGTATTTTTGTATTCTTCAGATAAATACTCAGAAGTGGAAGAGCTGGATCATGTGATAGCTCTATTTTTAATTTTTTGAGGAATCTCCATACTGTTTTCCATAGTTACTGAACCAATTTTCTTTCCCACCAACAGGGTATAAGGGTTCTATTTTCTCCACATCCTCTCCAACACTTATTTCTTGCTTTTTTGCATTCCATTGGGCATGAGGTGATACTTCATTGTGGTTTTGATTTGTATTCCCCTAATAATTAGTGATGTTGAACATCTTTTCATGTGCTTGTTGGCCATCTGTATGCCTTCTTTGGGAAAACGTCTATTCAACTCCTCTGTCAATTTTTCTTCTATGATTAACATCTAGGTCCACTCAAAGTTATTTTCTATTCTCTGCTTTATTTCCTGTGTATGGGTTATATTTTGTCTATATGTCCATGCTTCATAATTTTTTATTGTTGTTGTGGAAACTGGACATTTTGCATAATTTATGTAGCAATTATTTTGCATTATATTGATAGATTCTATATCTCTTGATAAATTGAATTATCTTTACTTTTCTTCAAAATGATTGACTAATTTCACTAGCTAAAGAACTATTACGAACCCGTTTTCCCTGCATCGGCAGGCGAACTCTCAAGCACTGCGCCACCAGGGAAGCCCTAAAGAACTATTTTTGAAATAAACTTTTAACCTTGAAAACCATAATTTATGAATCTTCTAGGTTTTAATACTGTGGAGAGGAAGCTTGAAATTTGATATTTCTTCACTTATAGTTAAAGTGTTTTACTTTGTTTTTGTTTAGTGATGAAGTATTTATTTTGCTGCTGGTATTTTTTTCTGCCTTATCTGTAATAATGTTTATTCTTGTAATTAAAACTTTTTTCCACTTAGATTATTAGTTTTGTCCTTTAAAAACACTGATTTGGTAACCAGTGAGAACCTTAGAAGTACAGCGTCAGTAAAGTTATCTGCTACTGTATATGTGATAATATTTTCCCTTCTATTTGTTTTAGTATGCTATTCAAGAATATGTGATCCTAATAAATGCTTTATTATTCTTTACCATTATAAATTTTCTTAGACTAGAATTTGTCATCTACCCTCCAAATATTTACTTTTGTGCTCATATATGTTCACAAGGATAGTGAGCAGAATTTCCTCAGTCCCCTTCACTATCCAAATGGTTTATTTTGAATCTCTTTTGGATCTTAAGCATCAAGGACAGTTTTAAAATAGTTCATGTCTTCAGGTCTTTTCTTCTTTTGATGAATCTGCTACTCTGGGGCTAGCATATTCATTAAGCTTTCTTGTTAGCCAGGCCTGTACACAAAGTCATAGAGTGATTATATTTAGTCTCCTCAATGATCATCTGCCCTGCATATCAGTGACAATCCAGTTGTGTGACAGGAGATGCCTTTAGTTGTTACCTAAAAAATCTTCACATCCTACTTTTTAAGTGTAGTGCATACTGCAATAAAAATAATATTCTGTGGATTCAATGGTTTCACCATTTTCTTCGTGCCTATCCTTATATTCAGATCTTGGATCACTAAATTAGGTGGTCTAAGTAGAATTTTTCCCAGGGTTCTCTGAGAAATCCATTTGTTTACGGAGCACTAGACCTAATTTGTCTTAAATATATACATTTACAAAGTCATAAGAATCAACTAACAAAGTTTATCTTTGGTAACCAAAATGAGAAAATGCCCCTTGATTACTCATCATAAGATATTATTAGCCGAAAAGATCAAATATCACCTAAAAAAGAAACTGTGAGAAACTTTCTTTCTACTAGTTACAGATATAATTATTGATGTACACGTTACCTAAAAGCAAAGCCCTGATTGCCCCTCAGGTGCTATACCAGCTGCAGCTTCTAGATAAATGAGACTGACCAGCTATGAATAATTGTCCCATTTTGCTCTGATTTCTGGCTTGGGGCATGCAAATATGCTGCTCTTTCTGAAGGCTTACATAAGACCAGAATGAAATATTCAACATAAAAAAGTGCCTGAGGGGCTTCCCTGGTGGCGCGGTGGTTGAGAGTCCGCCTGCCGATGCAGGGGAACCAGGGAAGCCCTAAAGAACTATTTTTGAAATAAACTTTTAACCTTGAAAACCATAATTTATGAATCTTCTAGGTTTTAATACTGTGGAGAGGAAGCTTGAAATTTGATATTTCTTCACTTATAGTTAAAGTGTTTTACTTTGTTTTTGTTTAGTGATGAAGTATTTATTTTGCTGCTGGTATTTTTTTCTGCCTTATCTGTAATAATGTTTATTCTTGTAATTAAAACTTTTTTCCACTTAGATTATTAGTTTTGTCCTTTAAAAACACTGATTTGGTAACCAGTGAGAACCTTAGAAGTACAGCGTCAGTAAAGTTATCTGCTACTGTATATGTGATAATATTTTCCCTTCTATTTGTTTTAGTATGCTATTCAAGAATATGTGATCCTAATAAATGCTTTATTATTCTTTACCATTATAAATTTTCTTAGACTAGAATTTGTCATCTACCCTCCAAATATTTACTTTTGTGCTCATATATGTTCACAAGGATAGTGAGCAGAATTTCCTCAGTCCCCTTCACTATCCAAATGGTTTATTTTGAATCTCTTTTGGATCTTAAGCATCAAGGACAGTTTTAAAATAGTTCATGTCTTCAGGTCTTTTCTTCTTTTGATGAATCTGCTACTCTGGGGCTAGCATATTCATTAAGCTTTCTTGTTAGCCAGGCCTGTACACAAAGTCATAGAGTGATTATATTTAGTCTCCTCAATGATCATCTGCCCTGCATATCAGTGACAATCCAGTTGTGTGACAGGAGATGCCTTTAGTTGTTACCTAAAAAATCTTCACATCCTACTTTTTAAGTGTAGTGCATACTGCAATAAAAATAATATTCTGTGGATTCAATGGTTTCACCATTTTCTTCGTGCCTATCCTTATATTCAGATCTTGGATCACTAAATTAGGTGGTCTAAGTAGAATTTTTCCCAGGGTTCTCTGAGAAATCCATTTGTTTACGGAGCACTAGACCTAATTTGTCTTAAATATATACATTTACAAAGTCATAAGAATCAACTAACAAAGTTTATCTTTGGTAACCAAAATGAGAAAATGCCCCTTGATTACTCATCATAAGATATTATTAGCCGAAAAGATCAAATATCACCTAAAAAAGAAACTGTGAGAAACTTTCTTTCTACTAGTTACAGATATAATTATTGATGTACACGTTACCTAAAAGCAAAGCCCTGATTGCCCCTCAGGTGCTATACCAGCTGCAGCTTCTAGATAAATGAGACTGACCAGCTATGAATAATTGTCCCATTTTGCTCTGATTTCTGGCTTGGGGCATGCAAATATGCTGCTCTTTCTGAAGGCTTACATAAGACCAGAATGAAATATTCAACATAAAAAAGTGCCTGAGGGGCTTCCCTGGTGGCGCGGTGGTTGAGAGTCCGCCTGCCGATGCAGGGGACGCGGGTTCGTGCCCCTGTCTGGGAGGATCCCACATGCCGCGGAGCGGCTGGGCCCGTGAGCCATGGCCGCTGAGCCTGCACGTCCGGAGCCTGTGCTCCGCAACGGGAAAGGCCACAGCAGTGAGAGGCCCGCGTACTGAAAAAAAAAAAAAAAGTGCCTGAGAATGTCACCTTTAAAAGGAATTATTATCATGGCCTGTCCAAATTATTTTGTATTCTTTTAACAGTCCAAACAGAATGTTATACTTTTATGATAGTAAAATGATGCCTTTGATGTCTTTATTATAAGCCTGAATCCTAATTTCACTGCTATTAAATCCAAACTTTCCTTTTCAGTGATGCACTTTGTGCTAACATTCTAAAATCAGGTGGCTAGATGTCACATAATACTGGTTTTACTCTTTGAATGAGGAAGGAGAAAAACTTTCAGAATTTCACAACTTGTATATTTGCATATTAAAGTCTGCAAAGTGCTTTGAAAGAGTTCACACCTAGAGTGCAAAGCTTGTTTTTTATTTGAATATATGCCTTTGAGAGGAAAAATTATATATTCAAACCTCAAGCTCTCCACACTTTCAAATCTTGAAGTATCACCTTAGGAGAGGCAATCAAGTGAACAGGATAGTTCTGTGGATTAAAAGCCAAGTTAACTGAATTGTTCTTGGGTTTAATTTGAACTCTGAACGTCAACAACTAATTTAATTTCCCTAGGTTTTCATTTCCTCTTTTAAGGAAAAAATGGAGGAGTTCATTTTAGAGACTAAGATATATTCTATTTAATCATCATTCTGCTTCACAAATAACTCTAATTATAGTTATAAATACATAATTCTAAAATTACATGAAATAAACAAAATAGAGTAAAATCATAGAGCAGGAGCTGTCCGCCTTTATAATTATACTAGATTTTAAAAATCCTTCTATGTTCACACACCATTTTTTCCCTAATCTTCTTCCATTTTCCTATGCTAATAAAGAAGAGTTGGCTTCCTTGAAATTGAGGTTAAGGTTAAATAATTACCAGAATAATGCATATCACCGTATGACTGTGCTGACAATCAGAGGGAACTATGAAATAAGGGAGGCGTGAAGTGGCTGAAATTATGTGAAATTTGACACAGTTCTACATAGTCTTTTCAACAACATAGAAAATTATCCCTAACTTAAAACAGAAGAATTTGAAGCATACTAACATGTGAGATCCATGTGATCCGGGTCTGTTTAAGTTCACTTTTGTGTCTCTAAAATTAAAAGAACACCTTTGTAGAGTAGACACTCCACAAATATGCGTTTAATAAATTAATTTTTCATAAATTTTTTCAATGTCACAGAAGTGTTCATTTTTTCCTATTCCATAAAAATAAACTGGTTGTACCTTAAGGTGAAACATATTTTATAAATTGTGCTGTGATATTCCTTTTGCATTCTTCACTTGCTACACTGATTTCCCAATGATTCTTTCCAATTTCAAATAGGATGAGGAAACTGTCAGACCCATCCTTGTTCTTAGCTTCCACATGCTTGTCCTCTGCATGGGTGAACCTTTTCAGTTTTCATAAGTTGTTTCATCCCATTTCACTTTTCCAAAGACAAGTCATTTTATCAAAAGATGATTAACCAGCTCCAATCCATATACAGGGCATATGTTCAAGCCATCTTTTCAACTAGTCTGCATGAATGCAGTACCTTAGTTTTAATTACTTGATTCTTATCTTCTTCGTAAGCCCTATAAATCACACCTTTTCATCATTCCTTATCTCATGACCCAGTTGCCAATTGTAGCCTTTCTGTAGTGGCTACTGATGATAGATTCTTGCCCTAGTAGGCTTACTGCTGTCTCAAAGCCCTCCTGTAGTTGTGTTTCTTATCTTTTGCCAGGACTCATTTTTGAGATCAAAGTTCTGCCCTTGAAATAAAAATTATACTGAAATGTATCCTCTGGCCCCATGTCTTATTATACAGAGGATATTCCTTTCAGAAACTATCACTGAGTTACAACCAAGACTTTTTACCCCTCAAACAAGAGGTATCGTTTCAATTCTGATTTATCACCTTCCATTTTATGCTATAAAGCATACCCTACCAATTTAAGTGTAGAACCACAACGTCTCTCAGTGTTTCAGAGCTTTCCTACAAAACACTTACTTTCCATATTTTTAATTCTTTATCTAACTCACTCTGTTAATCTTTGTGTTTTAAAATCTGCTCTATCCCATTTTTCAATGCAAAAAACAAATCTACACGCCCCACATAAAGCCCTCATTCTGTAACCCTCAGCCACATCTTCACTCATTTTTAACTTTTCTCCCTCTCATATTACTTTCCAGCCACGCTCTT
>NW_006772955.1:37518-63668 GCF_000442215.2 Lipotes vexillifer | reverse complement strand
CTCTTCCCTATTTCTGGACTACTCTTCCTATCTTCCTTCATTTGGCAAACTTTACACAGTCTTCATATTTTTTAGGAATCTCATCTGTGTCAAGTGCTTCCCTTAGCATAATTCTTTTTTTAAAATTTTTATTTTATATTGGAGTATAGTTAACAATATCGTGTTAGTTTCAGGTGTACAGCAAAGGGATTCAGTTATACATATGCATGTATCTATTCTTTTTCAAATTCTTTTCCTATTTAGGTTATTACACAATATTGAGCAGAGTTCCTTGTGCTATACAGTAGGTCCTTATTAGTTATCTATTTTATATATAGTAGTGTGTATATGTCAATCCCATTTTCCCAATTTATCCCCCCCCCCTTCCCCTGTGGTAACTATAAGTTTGTTTTCTACATCTGTGACTCTATTTCTATTTTGTAACACGTCAGACTCAACTCTAGGTGCACTTAATAATCACCTTATTTACAAAACATAGATAATTCTTAAGTGCACCTAGAGTTGAATCTGATGTGTTGCCCTGCCTGTCTTTCTTGTCTCTGATGTTTTCTTTACACATTCATAGTGAGGTTTCTACAATGAAAATCTGACTTTGTCATTGTCTCCTTTTTTCAATCAGGTCCCTTTGCTCTCAGAATGAATCATGGCATGTAACATATTTAGTTATTTGGCCTCTGCTTAACTCTCCATATCAAGTATTTTTATTTGCTTTATAAAATTATTTATATTACATTCATATATGTATATTTTTATATACTTAAATATATTTATATTTAAATTATATTTTTTCAAAGAAGGTCTGATTATCACAAGTTGTTTTACTACAGTATAGTTCCATACATTCTGGCTTAAATTGTGGTCAATTATAACCTACAAAATTTGCCTGATACTGTAACATTTATTCTCAGCCAGTTGTTTAGAATGTTATGGTTGCATTGCTTTCTCTGAAGCCTACATCCATGTTCCTTCAAAATAATATTATCCAGATGTGACTAATTTTCTCATTTGCCAGGTTGTTATTTTGCTTGTATTCCAGGATATTAGGAAACATGTCTAATTTCGTACCATCTACAAATGTAATAAGCAGAGTTGCTTTCACAAATGTTTAAAAACTATTTAAATATTCAATAGAAAACACCTTAGTAAGAACAACACATTTATTTAAAATTTCACTTATCAATACTGAACATTATTCATTACTCAATTTGATATATGCCTTAATGAAATAAAATAGTTACAATCTTCATTTTTTTCCTGCAGGTTTTGATTTTGATATTTCTTTTTTGGCCAAGATTTGGATTTTTTATGCCTTTGTTTGATATTTAATGCAAAAAAACTCTTCCTTCCATTTACATCACTTCTTAATAATTTTTCACATACTTATGCTTTCTATTTGCTTCAATTTGACTGAAATGCAAAAGAGATTTCTGTTCAGCCATTATATTCTAATGACAGTCATAGGCAAGGAAGTGCTTCAGGTACATGTCACTTTGCTCAGAACCATAATCATGCAGACCTTAAGGAATTAGGCTCGAACAGGATATACTGACATTCTATTAACTCACAATTGGGCAAGGTGCTGATATTTCTACTATGTATTCACTCACCCACTCACTGATTCAAAAACATTGTTTATCTATTACTAGCCAACAACAAGGCTGAGTTCTGGAGGCAAAAGAAATATGATTCTTGCCATCATACACCTATGTTATGATGGACAATAAAGATGAGTAAACAATTACAACACAGTGGGATAAACCCTCCGGGGGGAAATTCAGGATAGTAAAGGAGCACAGAGAAGTTTCACTAGATAGAACATCAGGAAAGGGTTTTTGAGTGAAATGGTAGACGTGAACAGATAGAGAAAATTAGCCAGGGAAAATTAAAGTGCAGGGGCTGGATGAAAATACAGAACATTCCAGGGAGAGATATTAGCAAATGAAAAAGCTAGAAAGATCTTGGAATATTTGGGGGAAGACTTGGGGAAGTGACATTAGTACCAAACAGCCAGGGAGTATATACGTGCAAGAATGGAAGGTAGTGACAAAAGATAGGGTTGGAATAAAATCCTTGAAGGCCTTGTAAACCTTGTTTAGGATAGAGATAAATATGATCTAAATCAGTATTGAAATATGGTAATTGCCACTATACTATGCCATTATTTTCCAGGCAAATGTCCTATACTGCAGTCAAGACACTTTTAAAAAAACTATTTCTTTGTTTACAATTCTGAAAAAAGGAATACTATTTATTTAGAGTTGTGACCATATTCTCTAAAATTATGTTAAACAGTGGCCATAATGGTAAGCATGTGTATTTGCTTATGTACTGTTTTCTTTAGTGTTTTGACAAAACTCTACCAGGTTAGGGAAGTGTTCCTCTATTCTTAATTTGCTAAGAATTTGTATCATTAAAAGGTATTGAAATGTATCAATTATTTTTCCTCATGTGACTTTCATACTTAGAAGTTGAAACAGCTTAGACCTTCTATGTTAAATGCTATTTGATTATAAAACATTAATTACACATTTTGTGTAAATTTAGCAGATTCTGTTAAGATGTTACATCTGCATTTAGAAGAAAAATGGGCCTTCAGTTTTTCTTTCTTTAGTTCTCTTTATTAAGTTTTGTCTACCACATTAAACTAGCTTCAAAATGTAAACTGATTCACTTCTGGCCTTTTTCTATTTTCTACAGGGGCTTGTATAATATAAAAATTAACCACTCTTGGAAAGTATGGTAGAATTCATGTGTAGTGTGTAAAGACTGAGTTATTTGTGTGCAAAGACATCTGAGCTGTACTTCATGTTTGTGTTGTTGTTTGATGTTTGTGTTTGTTTATGATTTCTCTTAATATATATGTTAAAAGATCATTTAACATATTTTGTAGTAGCCAAAGAGGATTAAAAAATATCTATCCTCTTGTCAATAAATTTAATTATACTCTTTCACAATATATATATTATGAATTGTTATTCTAAATTATGCAAATTAGGATTCTAAGGCAATTTTCTAATCTTAGATAACAACAAAGTCGATTTTGAAATTTGAAATAATCTCATGAAAAACTGCAGTCAAAATCTCAAAAATAAAGTGATAGCCATCCTCAATTTATTTACTGTTTCATTTAAATGTACATAAAACAGTTTCTATTTAGGTTTAAAACACTAAACATAGTGGTATTTATATTATTCCTCAACATAGAACTACTGAGGAAAGACATTTAGAGGGGGGAATCTGTATTAGTACACTAAAAATAGTCAATTTACTAGCATTTAAAATTTTTTAATAGTGGAATATATTCCTTGCCTCTAGAAGTGGTTAGGCTGCATTGGCATCTGATATACACTGAGACACCTCAAGTCTAGGTAGATGCCTCAGGTCTGGACTGCAAGAAAACCAAATACTCTTTCAATGTTAGAATGTAATACCCCATTAAGCATCTCTAACAACCTATTCAGCTAATAAAATCAGTCCCTCTCTTATAATTGTGTTAGTCAAACTTGAAATAATGTGAGCATTGATTTCTTACCTAAACCAGGGTAATGTTTGGAGTTTTTGTTTGTTTGTTTTTTGCTATTCCTAGATCTTTTTTATTCTTTTTCTTCCAGTTTTATTCAGATATAATTGGCACACTGTGCTGTATAAGTTTAAGGTGTAGAGCATAATAATTTGACTTACATACCTGATGAAACGATTACACAATAAGTTCAGTGAACATCCATCATCTCATAGAGATACAAAAAAAAAGAAAAAAATATTTTTCCTTGTGATGAGAACTCTCTTAATAACTTTCCTATATAACATACAGCAGTGTTATATTATTCATGTTGTACATTACATCTCAGTGTACAGATTTAAAAATAAGACAAAATGAAACTAAAAAATTATTCTTTAAATTATGCTTTAGACTTGTGTTTTAAATACATAAAAGTAAGCAGATTCTATTTTTAAAAACTTCTAGTACACTGTCATGTCTAGCAATTAGTATCAGAAGAGTTAGCACATCTGAGTCATTGTAATGAGATTGACATGTTACTCTACACAACAGGGAATTAGATTCATAAATGTTCTCAAAACCCCAGCCATTCAGATTTTATATAATTTTGTGAATATTTAAAAACACCATCTCACAGGATATACATTTAGAAGTCAGACATTTCATGAGATGGTGAGTTTTCTCCTTTCTATATTTACCCATAGTTTTCTTCTAGCCTATAGCATGGGGACCCCTTCTTATTTCTACATTCTAAACAGCAGTAATTTTGTTTATATGTATTATATGGAATCTTCCAAAAAATGTACCAAAAACTACCATAAACAGCAACATGAACACTTAGGTGTCTTTAGCTAAAATTGTGAGCATTTAGAGTCATATCATTTGTCTCATTCAAAGTTATCTACTTCAGCAATATTTGAATTTGGCTACCCAGAAATATTGCAGTTCACGTTGGCTGCATCTGGGCTCATGGCCATTTTCAAATGAAATGTTAAGAAGCCCTCCATTTTCTTTGGAAGATTCCAAATAGCACTGGGATGGTGCACAAAGTCTGGGACATCTCCTACCAGAGCATGGTCACATAGATGTAGTCATGCTAATTTGAGAATAAAACAAAGGTGCATTTAGATTTTTAGGACCCATGATCTATCTACAGTGGTTCTCCTATATAAATACCAGTTGGCTTGTTAAAGTAGCTAGAATAAGTCAATGTATCCCTTTCATTAATTCATTCCTCATATTTTAAATAAATCAAATTTTCTGATTCTTCCTAAAGTATCAATTTTCTTGTATACAAATTTAAATGATCTACATGATCATCTTGCTTTGTCATTAAAAATATGTACATTCAAAAATAAACAAATAAGCCAACTCTCCCCTTAATACTTTTTGACACAATTTTTCCAAAAGTCATGATTGTCCACTTTTATAATATTTACTGTAATGTTCTATCTTCCTGGAACAGGGACAGACAGGTAATAAAGATTCCCTCTTTCAGTCCAAACAAAGAAATACCAACATATTGGGCAACCCTAACTGAGGATTATCTCCTTAAGTTTCACTGCTAAATAGTCTTTTGCATTGATCTTCACCACAAATCTGTAACAGCCAAATTGTTAAATGACACAGCCATTCAAAAGAATGATGGACCATCTATTTTCATGACTGAAAAGTGATAATCATTCAAACTAGCAAACTAGCATATTGCCAATAACTGTTTTGTATAATCATAGGTAACAGCCAAATGAGGGCTTTGTCCCAGGGTTTATCCATATTATTTTGTTTCATTGACTATGGAAAGTGAGGGACTATCTCCACCACCTCTCCCCATATACACTTTTCATAATAGCTTTTGAACAAAGAAATATTCTCCAAATTGATATTTAACGTTAGTAAAAACATAGCTATCAGTTTGGTAAATATCATATGAAAACCAAATGTTAATTCCCCTGGGCATACTTCTCCCCTTTCTTACATCTAAAGGGGTGATCCTGTCTAAAGCACTGGTTGTGGTTATCACTTCATGACCTTTAAAATAAAACAGATTGTCTAATATGGTCTGTTATCTGCTATAGGCTAGAATCCCCCACAATTCTGGCATTCATCTCGGATCCTTTCTCTTCTAGTAAGGAGAACATACAATGAGTATTGTGGTAAGGAGAGGTGAGGAGGTAGAAATGGTAATATTGTAGTTATTTTGTTATGCAACATCCTTAATTTTCTCTGTCATCAGTCTTTTTCTATTACTTTTAAACCTGTTCATGTTATCATGTTATCCTTGGCTTCCTGGGAGCCTCTCTCTCTTTCCAGTATGCATTATTGGGAAGGGCACACTGTTGACATATTTATTTGGCATGTTTATATGATTAAACTCAATTAATTAACCATTGATGCACCATCTATTCTCTGAAATATAGACCTACTCTATTTCTCAAAAATGTGTATGATTACAAATAACAGAAACTCCTATTATGGTGATTTAAATAAGCATTTTTTAACATAAATAGAAGTCTAAATATAGTTATGCCATAGATGGTGAAGTTGCTTAATGATGATTTTAGAATTTCAAGCTATATTTATCTTTATGCTCATCTTTGATTAAACTACAGGTTTTCATTGTTATGCCTGTCACCTGATAATCAGAGGTCACAAGATATGTGTAAGATCATATGACATAGGCAGGATATGAACACAGATTTGCTTTGCTCTTAATCTTATGGTCTTATAAGTGTGATTATGTATATGTTCATAGGTTTAATTTCAGTTTTATATCTTCATCTATGTATTGCCTATTCATGTTTTTGGTGTGTGTGTGTGTGTGTGTGTGTATGTGTGTAGTTTTTGAGTGCATGAAGGAAATATACCAGTCCATTTTCTTTTAAAGAAGTGAACTTAAAGCAAACTAAGCGAGAAATACAACCACACAAGTAGAGAAATATTATATTTCTTCTAACTAACACAGGTTGCTTATTTAAAATTTTTAAGTTAAAGCAAGGTAGTAAATATGGTATTCATAATTAAAAGGTAGATTTTATTTATTTAAGGATAAAGCTCCATTTCTGGTAGTTCTTGTCACATGAAATGTTGACTCTTGCATTAAACTATTGTGGTAAGTGGTATTTGCAAAAAGTATTTGTAATCATTTGTAATAAAAGAATTTTTTTTTCATTTTAATGTCACAAACTAGAGTGAAACTAACTTCTAGAATATACCTTAATGAAATCTAACAAATTTTCCTTCAGAAATAATGCCAAGGTATTTTTTAAAAAGGTCTCTTTATTAGTAGTACCCACTCTGTACTACTAAATATGAAAAGAATCTGTGATTTGAATACATATGTATTTTACTTAAACAGAGCACGTGCATTTTAATACAAAAATCTTGGGTTCAGTTCATTATATAATTTCAGTATTGTCTTAGAAACATACTTTGAGAAATGACCTTAGAATATCAGAACGAAATAACTATTACATAAAATTTTACACATGTAGGACAAGTGTCTTTTAATGACCACTGGTTGAATTTTAGAATGTAGATCTGTGCTTAATTACTCAACTGTATGCATTTATTCGGTACATTATTATGCCATTCAAGTGTTTTGATTGGATTTAGATTTGTAGTATTATGTAAGTCAATATATTAATTTGTTTTAAGAATCTTTGTACAAACAGATTTTAAAGAGGAAAGTTTCATCCTCACATATCTTTGTAGTGAGAAATCTCTAAAGGGGGTTTTATAAATTCAATTTGTAAGACTTTCAATAATTTGCATTGCCAAGGGCCATCAAAAGAAATAGTAACATCTTTATTGTAAATATTTTCTAGATGACGTTGTCCATCACATTGTCCAAACTATTAAAGAAGGTCCTATATGAGAATTGTTTTTATAATTCAATGCCATTAAAAAACTATCTTCTTCTTGAAAGACTAATTTGTACCTTCTTGTGATCATTATACTAAGAGATTTATAGGTGGTTTCCTTATCTTTCCTAGACATAGGAAGTTCAAAAACACTTAGTATTCAATTACCTCCTCTGTCAAGGCTACTTATCTCTTCCTTTTTAAGTCCTCGTGTGGTATTGCTAGATCAAAATATATGTGTACATGTATATATTTATATATATATATAATATTACTATAGTATTTGTAAAACATATATATGTTAAATTTGTATTTCACCTCAAAAGTGTTTAAGAAAAAGGTGGAATATAAAAGAAAACTATTTCTTCTAAAAATCAACTTGGGGCTTCCCTGGTGGCGCAGTGGTTGAGAGTCCGCCTGCCGATGCAGGGGACACGAGTTCGTGCCCCGGTCCAGGAAGATCCCACAGGCCGCGGAGCGGCTAGGCCCGTGAGCCATGGCAGCTGAGCGCCTGCGCGTCCGGAGCCCTTAAAAATACTAGCCTGTCATTAAGATATTATAAAGATTTAGAGATGTGTTCAACAAACAGAAAATAATAAGGTGAGGCAATTTTCTTTTCATTCCCACAGAGTTGATTTGGATTTGGAGAAGTTTTAGTGCCTGTCCTTTAACTAAATAGGTGCACATTTTTAAAAGGAGCCTAAGGAGTCATATACGTCCTTGTGGACTTTTTTTTTATGCTTGTGTTTTTTAAATAATGTTTTAAAATATTTTTAATATTTATAAATACTATTTAAGATAAAACAGCATAAAGATAAAGAGTAAAAACTGGGGAGGTAGGGAGGAGAGATGCAAATATATTGAATGCCTATGTGCTATGCATCGATTATTGCATGTAATCCTAACACGTGGCAAGATGGATATTATTATGCTGTATGTTATTATGTGCACACTAAGAATGAAACAGATAATTTAAAGAAACTGCTACAAAGAGCTATTAAGTGGAAGCTCCAAAACTCTTACAAAAACAAATGATGATTGTTTTAAAAAACGTTAAAAGATGCTCCTGACAAAGGCCCTGGGAGAATAACGGAGGGAAGAGTTAAATAGAATATGTAACAGAAGTCAGCAAAAACAAATTTTAGGTTCATAGTTTTTATATCAGAAGACTAAAATATTTTAAATTCCAGGTATATCCTTTTGAAAGTATACGAGAGAAACAGAGAAGACAGTTTGAAAGGCAAGTTTAGGACCTTGGAGGTTTTAAGTGACACTAAGAATAAAACAACTAAGCATCGTTTTGGCAAAAATGTAAACAAACAGATATGAAAATATCAATTCCAAAGCAATATAAAGAGATCTGAGTGATTGGGAGATAACTATTTTTCACAAAAATATGAAAGATCAAATACTTTGGAATGCCTGACCAATGCTGGAGAAGATAAGTAAAAAATAGATGGAATCTTCCACGTGCAGAATTTCATGAAACTTCTTAAAACACAATAAGCAACCTGGTGAAGACATAGAGGAAGATCCTGCTTTTGGTGAGTGTGAGGGAGGAAGCAGCCAATGGATTGCCATATGCAAGAGAAAAATCATTGAGCACACATTTTCTCTAAACACACACATATAATATGAACTCTGAGACTTTAAACTGAAAAGTCATATGTACACTAACTTTTCAGGATGTTATGATTTATGCTTTTCAGGTTAAATATATAGAACAAACTGACTAAAAGATCTTGCCTTTAGGGTACCTAATTTTATTAAACAAGTCAAAGTTTAACATAACTAAGACTATCGTTATTTATATTTATACAATTTTAGTTTGATATTATTTCTAAACAGAAATTTATTATATAATCTTATCTGAAAATTTAATATAATCAGTGAAAAATGCAAAGCATTTTAAAATTTTAAATTATATCCCAAAATGTGTCCCAAAGTTATGCTGAATTGATGTACCCACAAGGATTTTCAGTGAAGTGAAAGAGAATAAAGAACTCAGATGTTCATCAACTGGAGCACTAGTTGACTAGGCTATGGTACCTGGTACAGAATTTTAAAAAAAATCAAATACAGATCTTTTTTTCCAGAAGTATTTTCTTAAGAGTTATATAATGGGGGCAATAGGTAGATAAAAATGTGAAACTAAAAAAGAGTATTTATTTTTTACTATAGAAGATACTACATATTTATATTTATATTTCATGTATGTATATATGTTGTGTATATATGCATAGGATGAGTGGTCGGATGCTTAGCACATGAGTGATAGTTTAACCTGAAATCAAATTTCAGACCTAACAACTGTTACAGATGTCAAGCAGAAAAATTGGCATGTCAAATATGCTAATGCTGAAGTTATTCATTTAACTTGCCCTGAATCCCCAAAGTGATGATAATAATGTAAATCTTCTCAGTGAATTCATAATTGTGTGTATTACATTTGAATTTTTAGATGCTTTAGTATTAGAATTAGAATAGTTTTGATAAATTAAACAAAGAGAGGTACTAGTACTAAAATTTGCAGCAAGGATATGAAGAGAAGAAAAAGAACAAGAATTAAAGTATGTTAATGGCCAAGATTTGTAGGCATTTCAATCAAAACTTCCACAAGAAAAAAAGGCTAAAGTAAAAACAAAATTTGAATGCATTTTTATTTTCAGGAATAAAAAGAAGAAAACTCAGATGGCTTCTCTTCCCGAAATAGTTTGGAGATCCATGAATATTTTGAAGATAAAATGGAGAGATTTCTAGTAGTCTATAATAACCTATTAGAAGTATGCAAAAATATTATTACTTTTCAAAAAGACAATAAAACTGAAAATTTAAAAATATTTCATAGATGGATTTCTATAACTTGACAGATCATCTGTAGTTAACTTTTGACACCGAATTTTGTATTATAGCTTAAGTTTATCAAACAATCATACTCATTTGCCCTATTAAATGAGGTAAATGTCACCACTTTTGGAGAACTGCTAGAGTACTACCAGTGATCTCGAGTGAAACAATATTTTTATTTATCTATTTATCTATAATTTAGAATTTGGCAGTTAAAAGCCTTCAACCCATTGATTCCTGACCTTGGACAAGCATACATTAACCTTGTTTGAAAAGGGCAATTTATTGGCATAAATAGTGTCTCTTCCTAATGATGAATATTAATTATACGTGTTTATATTATAATGTGCTTCTCAAAAAGCACTACTTAAGATTCTTTTTCTGGTGTCAGAACGTATATCGGACACTTTCAGGAGGACTATGATTAGCACTCATGTATTAGTATTTATGTGTTTCCCTCTTGTAAAACTAATGTATAAGGAGTTTTTTGCTACATGATTGAATCAGTAATTTGATCTCATAAACTGAACACACAGATAAAGACAAAGCATGACTACATTTATACATTCATTCATATTTTCATTCATTCATTGTAATTATTGAATAGTCATTCATTCTAATTATTGAATGGTTACAATATACCTGTTTCTCCGCTAGATCTTATGTATAAAGACATAATGACCAAAACAGATATAGTCTGTTTTGTGGAACTTACTGTCCTGTAGAGGGGGGAAAAAAACCCACAAAATTATAGCAACAATTAGATGATTAGAAACTGAAATGAGTTCTATGTCGTGGAGGATGAATACAGGATGATGGAAAAAAATGACAGTTTTGACTGATTAGGATTGGAGGGTGGGAACAGATATCACTGAATATGTTAAGCCGTCAGACAGAAGCCAAGGTATGTACAAAATTGAAGAAGAATATTTAGAATGTTTTGAAGTTTAATTTAGATTTAACCCCTCATGCTACTGGCCGATGACCTACTATGTATAAAACACTGAAATTGTACAGGAAATACAATGTGACATCGGATAGAACCTGTCTTTCAGGACCTTATATTGACGGCAATTAGGAATTAATGTTTTTTAGCAGCAGAGAAATATGACTAGAAAAGCCATGTAAGGTAATTTATTTGGCAGGATTCCAGAGTTTGAATGGGTGGATATTGTTTTCAATACATTTTAGTCCATCTTTACAGAAAGCAGACTCTCCAAGCTGCTTTGTTATGGTCACTCCATAGAAAAGGATCAGGAGGTAGGAGCAAATGAAATGATTATTTTCTTGAGTATTAATAAGGAACTTGGCTTGACCTCAAACAGGTCATTACCTCGCTCCAGGAAAAAAAAAAAAGCTCCTCCAGGTTATAATCACCCTTAAAATATTATTTATGCTATCAGCATTTATAACAGCATTTCCTAAAATATGCTTCAAAGAACCTGTGCTTCCATGAGATGTTCTTTTGTGGCTAAATTAATTTAGTAATTTCTGCATATTTATCCACTGCTTAGAGGTTCATTTGCATTACCATATCAAAGATTATAAAAACTCCTGCAATAAAGAAATTTGTTTAACTTTCCTAAACCCAGCACTTCCTCCAAGAGGATTATCTTGCTCATTTAATGCCTGTTAATGTCTACTGAAACTAGTGGTGTACCTTGAAATATGCTGAGAAAGATGATTTTGACTCTAAAGAATCATTTACTTCCTTTTGCATCTTCAATTAGCCCTCAGATTTTCATGAAAGGAAACTTTTATACCTCCTCCACCAAAGCAAAATGCCCCCACCCACTGCGAACAGAGGATTGAGCCATATTTTCAATAACAGTCACTTTGAGAGACCTCTGCAAAGACATCTAACAGGGAACGGAAGTCCAGACCTGGGAATTTGCAATTTCCTGCTTCTTAGAATGCTGCTCTCTATGGTCACAAATCCAAATCCTCCAGCACTACCAATTATAAACTGTGCCCCATTCAGCTCTATTTGTATTCTGACCTTTGCGTTTGAAAGATTTTTAAGGCTCTTCTCTGAGAAATTTTTAAAGCTCTAAGGAAGAGTGAGGCATTTGCAAAGAAAATGATGCACTGACCCAGAAGCAGACTGTTAAGCGACCCACTTTGTAAGAAAAAAAGAGCATGCTCCCTGTGAAGACTGATTTTCTCAAGGCTGGATTAAGCGGGGTTTGCGTGGGAGGCAAGGGTGGGAAATAAAGAATAAAGGCACTTAAGGAACAGAAAGAAATTTGCAGAAGATGTCAACAAATTACAAATTGTGCGTGTATGTGAGACAGAGGGAGACAAAACACTCAGACAAATATATATATAGCGAGCGAGCAAGCGAGCGAGCGAACGAGAGAGATTCTTATTTAACCAAAGTAAAGGGAGACTCTCATATCCTAGTCAGCATTAAATTAGTATAGCCTGAAATATTCAAAAACATAAACAGACAAACAGCTACTTGTCAGGACTTAACTTTTAAGTCCGGAAAAACTATAATACTTTAATAAATAAAAGTGCTTTTGAACTAATATATAATTAATTTAAATCACTTAAAAAAAACTTTCCATTTAGCAATTATCACCATCTATATTCTTATGGAGACATTCAGAGAAGCCCTAACTATTGTCTTCTCTTTTCTGCAATGTATACCAAGACACGTTTATCTCTTTTCCAAAAGATAAACCATACTGAGGAAAAACAAAAGTAGTACCTTCAGAATATATTGCTCAGATCCTCTGTGACTGGTAATAATGCTAGTTTTTTGTTTTTTTTGGTTTTTTTATGTTTCCATTAAAGAAAAGAAACTTGGCTTCCAGAATCCCATATGTGATAAGACAGTTATGATTGGAGGTCACCACTGACTCATTGCTTGTATTCCAATAAAGATAATAAAAAGCATCAGAATCACATTCCCCACAGAGTTTAGCTATGGGCAAAATCTTTGGGATTTCGATCCCCACATTTAAGCGAACTAGTCCAGTCCATGTCTAAGACCATCTACAGAAGTGTAGAATCCCACCTCCAAGACACACAGTGGGGTCTCTTAAAGTACCGTCTGAATACTGCTGCATTGTAACGGGGAACAAAGGGACAAAGGAACACTTTAATGGATTGGTCCATTTACACTGAGGAACTGAAACTTCTGCCCCAGTGTGACTAAAAACATCAAAGTAAGGCCTGGCACAGAAAGATAAGTCCTTAAATAGAAATAAAACCCTGGTTAATCATTAGCTTCTAATACATCATAGGAACTGTCAAGCACTAGCAAGTATTAAAATAATCTGACTGAATGGTCTTTAAGCATGAGAACACCAATTTAACAAAATCACATGAAACATAGCCAAATGAAAAAAATATATATATAGTTTTGTAATCAAAGATCATGATGACCAAAATAAGCAGTGAAAGGTTATAACTGATAACTCTTAAATTGCCTTTTGGCATTATATTTTATGAAAAAAACGGTGAAGAAGCGGGTTAAAAAGTGCATCCTCAAAGTAAAGTTAGACCTCTTTAACCATCAACTATACTAAAACCATAGCTTTTGAGTCAATAAATCACACCTGAATGAAACCTGGATGAATCAAGTTTCAGTTAGAAATGCTTTGTCAGTAACAGAGTGGTAATACGCAATTTTCCCCTGGGTGTCATACAACTGATTAATTGTTGCTAATTGATTTATTAGTTTTGGAGCCCTGTAGGAAGTTAAGCACTTCATAGTAGAATGATTGCTTTAGGAACCACTAAGAGATACAGATCAATCCATGAATAGCGATGGATATCTCCCTTAAAACAATGTTCATCCTCTATAGAAAAAAACGTGACAGAAAGATAGACAGAGGAAGGAAGGGAGGAAGGAAGGGAAGAATGGAGGAAGGAAGGGAGGGAGGGAGGAAGGGAGGGAGGAAGGAAATACACTTTTAAAGGAAACATTAAATTGGCCCCTTTGGCATTTGGAAATATGTATGCTATTTTGGTTTTGATGTTTCATTAAAATGATGGATAAAAAGAAAAAAGAGCCTCTGTAGATGCATCGTAATATAAAATCTAATGAATAAATAAGGTCAGCACTGCTAGTTTCTAAGCATCTCTGCATACATGCCTGGATCCCACCCACTTACTTCATATTTAAATACAAGTTTTTACTTTATACTCAAGTAATATATGATGTAAAAACATATACAGATTTCCTAGAGGCCCTTTCTTAAATACACATTTGTTGCCTAGGAAGGTTATTTGTATATGAGTATGTGTGACTACTCATATCAGAGAATATATCAGTAACATATCAGAGAATTTTCAGAGCAGAAAGGCTTTTAATAGAGTGAAAATTAGAAAAAATAACATAGTAGTACCTTAAAATTATCTATTATTATTATCTTTCCCTGGTTTCATTAGCATCAATCTAACTCCCAATTTCTCAGCATCTCATTAAAGGAACCCCAATCTGATCCCACCTGTGACAGCATGTTCCTAATGCTATAGTCATATGAACTTAATTTTGCTACCAGAAATGAGAAGCGATATTTTGCACAAGTTATTTTCTCTGCCTGAAAGCCAGCTCTGGGTTAGAGTCATGTCTGCATAAAGACATAATAATATCAAAACTAATATAAAATTAGAAATTTCAGGTAATCCCACTCTATTGTCTCTAGGATTGTGTGAGGGGGATAATTTCTTTATTTTTGGGAAAAGAAATGCAACATAATTTCCAGAAATGCCTCTTTTCCCCATGAGCACTATTTAAATAAATAAATAACAAGGAAAAATACATATGTGGAGAATGAGTGTTTGGGGCAGAGCAGGAAAGAAAAAAGAAGAATGCTAAGTATTCGTTGAGACGGGCATTACTCAACAGGCAGAACTGTCTTGGACAGAGGAAAAGGCCTGAACAATAGATGGAGAATCATAGTCCTGGATATTGATTGTATCCATTAAAGAACAACAACATCAACAAATTTGCCCACTTTCCTTAATTTTCCCCTAGACCTTTTCCCAATCCTCACCCTGAGCTTTCCCCTTCTAGCCTCTATTAGGTAATGAGTGTGAAGAAGGGCTGACCAAATCCCATTCTGTGTCATTTCATCTTTTAGTTCTGTGCCATTTCCCTTAGGCCTCAGTCATGACTTAGGAAGAGGAAGGGGAAGTAATGGTGACTGGGAAGACTCATTAAAAGACTACCAACCTCGGTCATCAAATAACTTCTGTATCTACTTCACAGCCCAGAAGCTAAAATATTGGGGTTTGTAGTTGGATCTGTTCTTGCCGTGACTTTGTGACATTTGCTTAAATTCCCTCTCACTTTCAGGTTCTTTATTTGTCAAGTTGTAGTACCTATATTTGATTTTTTGTAAGGATTAAATGTGCTAATTAGTGGAAAGTAATGCAATATTTGGTAAGTCAAAATGATCAAATGTATTATTAATGTTACTATGACAATTATTATCATTATTTTTATTGTTGTTATTATTAGTTAGGTCTTCCTATAAGGAAGTAGAGTGCTCACCAGGATTGGAAATCTGGAGGTATATAGTAGGAGAACTTTTAATCATAATCCTCCTTTTCTGAAGACTTAGCATACAACTTAGCTCTGGTCAAGTGTTAACACCTTAACTCTGTCAAGTGTGTGACAGTGTTCGTAATGTCGATTATGTTTGGAGAAGCTCACAACTACATGAAGATGGCTTAACACCTTAACTCTGTCAAGTGTGTGACAGTGTTCGTAATGTCCATTATGTTTGGAGAAGCTCACAACTACATGAAGATGGTTTGGCACATCATCATTATTAGCGTTCTCAGAGCGTCAGCTATACCCACTTCTGGTCAGACTATTAAAACCCATGATTCCATGGTGATGAATAACATTAATACTCATACAGGGATCTAATATTAAAATGAAAGTAGAAAGAAACTCCAATCTGTCCCTTTGGAATACTCTCTGCCGGAATTTGTAAGACAGAATGGTTCTGAATGGCCTCACCCTTGCTTGGATTTCCTTTGTTCTTTTCATACTTAGCTAGTTAAGTTAGATTGCTTAAAAAAATAATAATAAATGCCTCTAAAAGCTGCACCTTTACAAAGCTTATATGTTGAAAGGCAAATCATGTTTTTCTTTACTTTGATACATAAACATTTAAATTTTGTGATATCTGAGACTTGGTGTGACCTACTGGGAATATTAAAGAACTCACATAGTATTTATTAAGGTGATGGCCAGTGGTGACAGCCCCAAATCATCATCTTTCCTGGTAAAAATTTTTTCTACTTCTTTTGTCCCATGCCCTAGTCTCAAGTGTTAGATAAAATGTAGAAATTAGGGTAGAAAAGTTGGGATAGTATAGATATTTTTATTCTTACAAAAATGCTTATAAAATACTCTCTCTCTGAATTAGCTTTGAAGTAGAAAATTATTTGACTTCAAAGCATGTACCTCATTTAGTCAATGGTATCTTTGAGTTTGACACCCTTTCTAGTTCTCAAACTTTTACACTCCATGAATTGAAGAAACATGGCTATAGAATATGATAGAATGGCTCCAGTTAAGCACAACACTTAGTATTTAATCACTATCAATGAAAAAAGTGAACGCCATAAAAGAAAGTGACTCTTTTTTTCTTAAAAATGCTGATTCCTCCCTACCTAAAAGAGAGCCTGACACATAGTAGGCACTATTAAATATTTGGTGAACAAATGAATTGACACTTCTGGTACCTATGAGTATAACTGTAACCATTGCTAACAGTATTCTCAAAATTAGTAGGGATAGGGAAATTTATATCTAAATGCTGTACTTTCCATACCTTCTTATGTGTCAGTGTTTATAATCATTTCTGAGTCATGAAATACTTTCCATACCCGCCAAAAATGAACATGTAGAAAATATTTGTAATATAACTCTAGAAATTAAGGATTTTTCAAAGAATTTAATATTCTCATGCAGTGTTTCTTAAAATACAGTATACACACTTCATGCTTGTGAAGATTTTAAGTACTATGAGGATAAATTTTAAAAACACGTAATAGTTATATATTCATTTTTATAGCTTCTTTTGTAATGATAAGTTAAATTTGTTTTGCTTTATGAGCAAAAATATTAAAGTTTCTTTCAAAATAAGTGTGCTTAAGTTAAAAAATAAGTTGGGTTAAAGAAAACTATTAAGGGAAGGATATTTCTCTATTTGCTGTTACAAGTTGATAAACTACCAGGAAGGAGGGATAACATCGAGAAAATCTTACAGGAAAACAATACTGAAATATATTCTTCAGTTAGGCTAGATGGACCAAGAAAACCTAATTTATAACCTCCACCATGCAACATTCTCCCACTAAGTTTTTTTTTTAGTTAAAATTTTTATTTTGAGGAAAAAATACAGATTCACATGCAGTTGTTCGAAAAAAACTGAGATCTCATGTTCTTTTTCTCCGGTTTCCTCCAGTAGTAATATTATGCAACACTATAGTACAATATCAAAATCAGATTACTGACACTGATGTAACCCAGATACAAAATATTTCCATCACCACAAAAATCCCTTGTTACCATTAATCTATCTACCTAGCTACTTCCATCCCATACCTGAGTATAGAGTATACTGCTTGGTATACTCTGTCTCAGGGAAGTCATGAAACCAAGTTTTCTTGGTCTCAGCAACAGGCACAAGTGCACCTTCCTAAAAAAATGAATAAGCTTTAGTTATGTATTAACTGTAAATTACATAATTTCAGCAATTTCTCTGTGTGTATGTGTGTATGTTTTTCTCCTACCAAACATTTAGCTCTAGTTTTACAGTCAATTTCTAGCAAGCTTTCTAGTTTAATCTTGTATTTTTTCCATATTTTTGTATCTTTTTGTCCATATTTTTTGTCCTCAATAAGTCATCAATTTAATTTTAAAATGTTTACAATTTATTTTTTGTTGTTTCTCTTACTAACTTTTAGCCCTACATATGTATCGTTTTCTGCATGCACACACGAACACACACACAATCTGTATCTACCTATATTTGAGCCACCTTAAACCATACATAAAACTAAAAGTAGCTGTTGAGTTATTGGAAAGAGAATAAGAATGTGTCTAAGGACTAAAGAGGTTCATTTATCATTACAGTTCCTTCAAATTCTGAAAATGATATCATCACCACAGCATGTCAAATTGAAGGGAATTTGAAATGGTAAGAGTTGTGTCAATTTTTCTACAGCAGAAGTTATTATTCAGTGAAGGCCCCATATCAAAATGTTGAACACTAACAGAAGGGACGGTTAGCATAGACAGAGAGAAGCCTGGGATCTTTTCAAGGACACTTCATTGTACCTGCTTCATGACCCTGGGCTTATTTGATAAGCCTTGTAAACTGTAGACTATTCAGAGTCGAATGCTTGTGATTCAATGACTTTGAGATCATGATATGAAAACATCAGAAAAGGATGAAATATAACTTTGCTTGATCCTCTAAAGTGATATAAAATTGATTTAAATGATATGATTCTGAAGGCCAGAACTTTCATATTCTCCTCACTGACCCAGCAATAGTGTCCCCATTCATTTTAATTTTTTAAAAACTACTGCACAATATCTCATAATTAAATGAATCAATTTACTTTGTGGTGAGTGTATTATTAATTTCTTTCTACACAAATGTGCCAAAGAATATGAAAGAGTTTACTGTCTATAGTATAAAAACACTGCTCTTGCTCAGTAAAAATAGCTTTGCTACGGTGTACTGTGGATTTCAGGGAAGGGTGGATTATCATTACCTAAACTCTATCTAAAGAATTTAAACTCTGAATTAAGAAAAAAAGGTAACTTTCCAACTAGATGCCTCAGGAGTCAATAGAATGGAATCTTTCTAAAGAAGAGCTCTTGGCTATAAAGCCCTTGTTGCCTGCATGTTTCGTCAAAGCTTAAATTCTCATGAGGATACATCATCCTTATAATTGGGCCATGCATGTTTAACATTAGTCATGTTATATTACCTTGGGTGACCAGCACAAAAGACCAGGGGCTGTGACTTGAATGGCAGTGTACAGATTATAAAACAATATTTTAATTTTAAAATATTTAATATATTAGTTTTTGTAATGAAATGTAGCGTTTAGCACCTTCATTACTTGGCAGAAGATGATGGAACTGGCCAGCTCAATTTCTGAAACACTTCCAGTAACCAAGAAAATTAATTTGAAAACTAGACTCTTACCCCATTTCAGCACCTGTCCAACATTTTTGTCTAGGGTAAATTAAATTCTGACTCATTCATGAGCTAAATGAGTGGAGGTATCAATTCAACTTTTCACTGCCTTTATGCCTCACCTGACCTCTGTTTTTTAAGAAGTCTTACCACAAAAAGAATGCATTAAGAAATCTTCATTTTGCATTGTATAAAAAATATGAGTAACATTTTCACTCTTATCTAATGCTTTATGCAGCACTGCCTCTAAAACCCTTGATAAAAGATTTCATTGGGGTCAGAGTTAATATCTTACAAAGCAATGATGGAGGTTTCTAATAAAAGCTAAGTCCATTGAATCTTTACCTATTCAGAGAGATTAGGTAGGACCTCAATTAAAGTAATATTGTTATCTCTTATGGTTCATTTGCCTGTGAATACTGGTTACCAGGATCTTGATTTAGAGCTAAGTAGGCAATCTAAATACTCTAACCTGATGAAATGAAAACCATTACCAATGTCTGCAGTGTAATATTCTTATTTTTAAATTAACATTACAAATTAACTGTTTGTTTTTTAAATACACCAGCGCTTGATATTTTAAGTTAATTAATATGTATTAATTTATTCGCTAACCACCATTAAACTCACTGTACATGATCCCTGGTATACAAAGAATTTATACAAAATGTTAAAGATATTACTGAATAGAGTTTTTTCACCTGTGCTTTTCCATATTTTCTACATTGTCTACAATGCTATAAAAACAAAAATATTTTTCTTTTGAAAATTAAATGTTACTTCAAATAAAAAGGAGTTACTTCCTTAAGCCCCAAATCCTGAGAGATTGTCATCTTAAGTATAATCTATAGAGAACTTGATCTGGAGAACACTTAGATTTCTTATACTAAAAAGCAACTATAAGGAAAAACATAATAAAAATCCACACCAGAGGGATTCTCACTGTATAGCCAGATGCTGATTGAAAGCAAATCAGGGAAGGTTTATTACAGAATAACTTTTAAGTATAATTTTTCAGACACAATAAGATAATTGCTAAAACATTAAGTATGGATTGGTGGAGAGAAATTTGAGGGGAAACTTTCAGTTTGAAATTATTATGTGTGTGTAGGAAAAAAGGTACAACATAACCATGTGTTGTTTGTGTGTGTGTGTGTGCGCGCGCGCGCGCGCGTGTGTGTGTGTGAGAGAGAGAGAGAGAGAGAGAGAGAGAGAGAGAAGTGATTGTAGACATTGGGAATAGAAAGATTATATGTTTTAAAGAGTCTTTACTGACTACTCCAAATCATATATATAGAATATTTTTACTAAGTAAATCTTGTTCTATACGATCATAGTCAATCCAGCGAAGAAGCCCAAACACCTTCTTGTCAAAAGGATGACTGCACAGCCCTATTTGCTCTCACATCATTCCGTACTTGATTACAGAAAAGCCAACATAAAATTCTTTAGGATTGTGAAAAAAATTTAAATGTCACCTTGAATGAAAACAACCTGACAATTTATCAAACTATATATTTATTCAGCACATGGGTCAAGCTTTGACAATGAGTTATGCTGGACACAAAGAAGCCTAAGACTGAGATCTTGCCCTCAAAGGACTTTCAGACTACCTGAGGAGCCTCCACCCTGCTCACACATCCAGGACTGGCTTACAGATGCACTTAACAGGTTCCATGGCTGTGTTCATATCTTTGTATTGTATAATTAGATGAATGGAACAGACTTTGCTTCTTTCAGGAAAATACAAAATAAAAAAAAAAAGACATAGCAATATGAAAGAAAGACTTGATAGAAATCAATTTTTTAGAATTAAGTTAATAAAAGCATGTGAATATTTATGCCAATTACTATTCACTGTCTACTGACATAAAGTGTCTTAAGTACTGTTATGAATTTAAAGGCATGTTTATTAAGGGTATGTGCTCTATTGTGAAAGCCTCATGAGCAAGTAGGTTCTATAGCTTTCTTTCAAACCACTCTCTTTAATGCTCTCCTCATAGGTAAAATACCTTCCTAATAAAATCAGCTATTTGTACTTATTAGAAAAACTTTGGGCCAGTTATTGCCAAATATTAAACTATTCAAAAAAGATACTTCTGCACGTTCTGATTTCTTCCATTTTTGAAAAAAAAAAAATCATTTCCGGTATTTGGTGATGTTTACAAATCAAGGGAAACATGCATGCAAACTATAAGACACTGCTAACATCTTTCCTCCAGAAAGTGTTTCATGACAAAGAAGTCTTGAAATCATAGCTTTACTGATATTCGATGGACATATCATTTCCCAAAGGGAAGTCTGAATAGAAAAAGAAAGGCACCATCTGTTTTTGAATTGCAAAGCAGCTGCTCCCTCATTGTGATCTGCTTCACTGGAACTACAGCTATTAAACTTGTAATTCCAAATATACTTCCTTTTAATTAAACTAATGTGGGGATTTCTATGAAAGTTTTCTCATTACTTTTTGAAAAGCAAGGTGGGCAATGACAAATTGATTCATAAAGAAGGCATACTATACATCTACAAAGTACATCACCAAGTTTTCCTTCTTTAACATTGAAATGCTATGCTTCTTTTTCCCCCCTGAAAAACATTGCCATAGAGACAGTCTAGCTGCTTTTTATTCTCCCTCTGTCTTCAAGTATAAGCATACTGCTGTATAACAGTCTCTTAACAGGTTACAGCAGCTTAACAGTTTCTTAAAGGGCTACAGCAAATAGCAGTGCCCATTCACAGAGATATTTAATTGTAGAAACATATCTAGGGAATTAAAAACATACTGTCTACTTTCAACACGGTCCTTCTTCATTCTAGAACTGACTATTGTGGCTGGCTGTGGTGTATATAGAGCCAGAATCTTCACCTTCTTGACTTGACTGTAATCCTGGAAAAACCTTGGTACAGTGTTTGCCGTAAAATCCAACTTACATGTCAGTTTAAGAACCAAAAACTTCACCAGTCTTTGAGTATAATATACTCAATGATCTAATGCAACTTTAGAAACAAAAGTTCACATGTGCAGCTCAAGAGATGATTTTTGATTAAAACGTTCTTGATTCATCTCTTCTCCTTACCACAGTAGGACATAAGCTCTACACTCTTGCGGCTTCTATAACATCCTAAATGCATATTTGTATAGGATTTTATAACTTTTACTATTTAATAAGAATCTTTACAAGGGAAAAAAAAATCTCTTCTTTGGACTGTATGTTCTTAAAATGCAGGATATCTACCCAATTCACCTATGAACCTACAGTACTAACTAGCAAATTGATTCTCTTTCCTTTAACCAAAAATTATTTTTTTAGTTACTTCTGTGTGCCAGGTTTTTCTAGTAGTTGAAAACTAGTGTGTCCCCTAAGCTCTTAAAAGAAAACCAGGGGTTAAAAAAAAGGCAACTTATGAAATTCTGCTTATTAAATCACTGCTTTTGTCATGAAGCTTTAAAATCCACAATAGGAATAAAGAAGCTTATTTCCTATTGTTAACTCAAGGGTTTCCAAATTTGTTTCACAACAGATTCCATTTCTTCATACTTTGTAGGCATATAAGGTTTACTTCAACGTAAACTTTCCATAAATTCTTATCTTATTATGTTTCACTTTTTCACATATGTCATTAAGACTCAAAAATGTCTTGATATGGTCTGAGGGAGAGAGTTGTGTTCTGGAGGTGGGCTTGCACACGTGATCTGCTACCATGTCTAAGATTTACAATACCGCCACTATGACAAATGCTTATCTCTTCAGAGGACTGCTAGTAAAATGTAACTCTATTACTCGGTAAAGCTTAGCATATTAATCCATTATTCCTACTGGTACTCAAGCACAAGTAGATTTTTAACTTTTTTTAAGAAACAAGACCAGTTCAATTTATTAGGAGTTGGGTGGGGGGGTCAGACTGGCAGGAAGGCTTTGGCCAGCAGAGGCCTAAGAGGGTCCCCTATTCCTGGTCCTTGGCATCACCATGTGTCAGATATATTGACTGTCGACATTTGAAAGAAGAGGTCACTGTCTTGGGCTATAGCCCAAACTATTGTTTTGGTGAGGTCCAGGTTGACAAAAAAATATTCTGAGAGATCTAAAAACAAATTTTCAATTTCTCAAATTAGACTAGGTCAAACTCTCTCTCTAAGCACAACTGCTTAAACATATGCAGTCTAGATTATCCATTTTAAACAAGACCTCCAAGGTTACCTGGGCAAATCCCTCTTATTAAGGTTTTGAGTCCAATAGATGATATTATGGTTCTGATGATGAGAGCCACCCTGAATCAACTATGGAGTAGATGACAAAGCTTTGCCCTGAGGATGACATAAATAGGATTACCTCAGAGATAGCTGGGTGAAACCTAATCATGATGAAATAGGTATTTTAGATGATTATGTGAATGTATGAATAAGAGGGCGAGATATGCATGTCTCCTTCAAAGTGATCTAAATATAATATCACAAAGGCTAGATATACCTAGGACTATAAGTTAAAAAATTGGAATTATTCAGTCCATAGGCTAGGAAAAAGAATAAAAAAGGAATATTTTTCACTAGCTAAAGGAAACATGTAATGTGACTAATAAGCCACTGTTTAGATGTCCTTCACATAAATGGAAGATGAGCTATTAAGTTATAGTGTGTCTTGGATGACTCATTTCTCAGGACTGCTCATCTTCTACTTCCAATTAAAACTCACATGGATTGTGGTAAAAAGGTCCATTCTTAACCTGCCCACTAAAAGACATGTCTCTAATTCCTACCTGTGGCACTGACCATCTGTGAGGTTTGTGCAAATTCTTAACTTCCCCAAGTTTTAGTTTCCTCAACTGTAAAACGACAGTGATAAAAGAACCTATGCTGTGAAGCTGTAAGAGAATAAAATATATGAAGAGTTATAGCACTTAGCACAATGCTAAGACCCAAGACAATATTTTTCAAAAGGAAAAGATAATAGCTGCTACTATTGTCATTATCTTTATGACTTGATCATAACTTGGCTAACTATGAATATTTGTCTGCAGAGGGGTAAGGTGATGATTGGAAAACATTAGTATCTATCAATCACCCTTGAATTTTTATTTTTCCTCAGTGACAGTAACAGAACTATATATTTCGACCTCTTGTAGGTTTAACTAATATGAGTTATCTTCTCTGCTGACTTATTTTAGGGTATGCTCACAAAAAATAAGTATCTGACATTTCAGTGGTATTACTATTGACTATCTAACTGAAACTTTCAGGTTTCCTAAATCTAGTTTGGCCTAGGTTTCAGTTCTTGTATAAGTGGGATTTATGTTGGTCCATGCTTCATTGTATCCCATCTCCCCCACCTCCAAAAGGATAACTGAACACAGGAAAATGTGTGTGAGAGATAAGACCACCTTTTCCAATCTCCTTTCCATTGTTAAAAGTTCCATTAACTATTATTCAGCAACTTACTGAATTTTAAATTTAAACACAAAGATTCTCTTGTGCAATCTCAATGCTATTACATTCTTTCTTTTATTATATATATGGTTCCCCTGGACGGGAAAACATAAAAAATCACACCTGATTTCTATGGTCGAGTGTGCTTCAAAGTGATATTCGAATGCGATCACACACACACATATTCATTTCAATCATTTTTCAATTCTGCCTTCTCTTCGTGTTGATAACTATTCCATTTTCAAACATTCCTTTAGGTCATACACTAGTGAGTTTTGGAGTTGGAGTAGATAGTAACTTTTTGTAAAGTGTGATTCATTTAGTTCTGTTGGTAGTAATTTTATTGCATCTTGACAGCTGTCTTTCCACCAGATTTCCCCTTCTGAGAGTAAAATCCTCAAAATCCTACCATTCAAATTCTGCAAAATTAAAGATCTTAGATATTAGGTATTTTATACTTTGTAGGGCTACTTTACAGTCGCAAAACTATGAAACTTCTGAAATCAGATAATCAACTAAGAAAACTAGTGAAAACTAAAGAAATCAGATATTAAAAGTAAAGCATTTATAGCTGCCTGACACCAAGAGGAGCTGTTGCTATTGTTGTTTTTGCTGTTATTGCTGTTGTTATATTGAGTTAGCAGAGCGGAGCAAAGATATATTCCAGGCCTGCGCTGGCAATGTCTTCATGTCTAAAGCTTGGCTAAAATGAAAAACTCCCTGATAATTATGCTCACTCACAAATTTAAAAAAGACCAAAATATTTTCTTGAAAAAATGCAGTTGTTTATATTCTTTTTTAGAAAGCACCTATTGTTACTATAAATTAACTATATTGAGGCAGTAATACTTTATTAAAGTATGAAGTATAACTTCTCATATAACAAACAATAAATAAGTGAAATCCAAAGAAAACCAAGACATGAGAAAACAACGCATTCCAGTACACATGCAGACCTGCTTCACTGAAACTATATCCTGGAAAGATGCAAAACCTCTTTGCCAAAAACTTTTTGCGGAGATAGTTTTAGAGGGTTAGAAGTATTAGGTCTGTTCTTCCGATATGTTCACAATCCAGTCCTGATTCTGGAAATCTCATGCTTCCTTTCTTCAATTTTGTTCTTAGTAGACTTGAGCTCAAAATGTTGTAAATAGGGCTTCCCTGGTGGCGCAGTGGTTGGGAGTCCGCCTGCCGATGCAGGGGACACGGGTTCGTGCCCCGGTCCGGGAAGATCCCACATGCCGTGGAGCGGATGGGCCCGTGAGCCATGGCAGCTGAGCCTGAGCGTCCGCTCCGCAACGGGAGAGGCCACAGCAGTGAGAGGCCCGCGTACC
>NW_006772955.1:20694-37464 GCF_000442215.2 Lipotes vexillifer | reverse complement strand
AAAAAAAAAAAAAAAAAAAAAAAAAAAAAAAAAAAAAATGTTGTAAATATATAAAAACAATAAAACCTTGAAAGAAAGAATCTTTAATTCAAACCTTAGTCTTTTCCACTAAACCTACATCCAATTTGCTAGATTCTCTCAGATGACAGACTGCATTATTCAACGACATGCAAGACTCTCCAAAATTCAAGACTCATTCAGAATAAAGTATTAGAGTATTTGAGTGGTGATGTTAACAGTCCTTAAATACAATTGTCTGAAGAACAGCTGTAGTCAAAGTATGAAGCAAGACCTCAGAAAAGAAGATGATGATGACTGTGAGAGCAAACCAGTTAATGAACTATTCTCCATTTGCTGACTAGCTTTGACCTGCGAACAAATAAAAAGTGGAAAGACCAAAAAAAGAACAACTCGATAGTTTGCATGATGATACACTATCATCTTCTGATGCTTCAATTATCAACTTAATATTCTCACAACTATATTAGGGACAATCAATAAACATATCTGTTAATAATTTTTAGCAGTTTCTTTTAGATTTGTTTAAGGAGGAGGAAGGGTCTGCACACTTCTCTTTCTCAGGCTATGGTACTTCCTTATGCTTTCTGAGGTAAATTATTTCTTGCTTCTAAAACCATAATCTTCTGTCCCTAAAATATACCCTGATTTATCCCAAACTCCTAAATTTAAGAATCTATGGACCCACTCAAATTCTCACTCAATTAAAAACAATTAAGTTAGTGGGGGAGAGGTGGCTCCCTTTGCCAGAGCTGGAAACCAGGAGAGAAAAAGGGAAGGAGAGGAAGAATTGGAAAGAGAAATAGAGACAGAGATAGAGAGACAAAGACAGAGACAGGCATTTGAAGCCCACACTAAAATCAAGTGAATTAAGATTTCTCCCTGATGATTTATAGAAAGGATAATATACCTTCAGGTAGCTATTTATTTTGTGCTAGGCCAACGTGTAAGTATAGAATGTTACAAAGGTAAAATAGCTACATCAGATTTTTCCTCAAAATATTCAAAGGACTTTAACAGCCATGACTAAAGTGTCAAAGAACCTAGACTTTAGCTTCAGACATCCCTGGGCTCCACCGTTCTGGCTCCATCATTGACCAGCTGACCTAAGCCTCTTGCCTTAGCTAAGCTGTAATATACTCATTTATACATTGTATATAATAATTTAATTAAGCAAAATAGATTAAATGAGGTAATATCTAACTCATAAGTGCTGTCTAATTATTCTTTATTAGTATTTGTTATTATTTTATTCACTAATAAAGTATGATGAATTAAAGCCCTTTTAATCCCTTCTTCTCAAAGAATCATTTCCCCTTCATCATTTCCATTTTATTTTCCAAGTCAGTAGAAGCTTAATCGCTACAAAGTGTTAAGTACCCCACATTTCAAAAACAATTCCTGGAATATGTCATCTTAGAAACCCAAAGATAAAGTAAATTGTATTTTTTTTTTTTATGGGAGGGAAATTACTTGCTCAGTGATAAAAAGGCAGGACTTTGATGTAATTAAAAACAGCCTCTCATATACCATAAGTGTTAAACACAACATAAAAATAAACACAACATAAAAATAACTTTGAGCACTACCTTTCCACTACCTTATACCATCTGATAAATTCAACCTCCTTAAATGGATTTTTAAGAAAAAAATTATAGAAATTGACTCAAATAATTAAACTTATGCAAGTGATGTGATCGATGCCCTCATTGAGGTGGTTGATATTTTTGGAGTCAATAGATATGTAAGAAAAAATAAAAATGAGATTGAATAAATAGGATAAAGTTTTTATATAAAAGATGTATAGAATTCTTAAACTGTAGCAGTAATTCTTTGGACAGGCAGTTGCCTTTTTCAAATAAGATTTCATTTATATGGTTCAACTTAGAACACATGATTTTTTAAAAATTATGTATTTTGTATTAGGGAGGATTACAAGAGAAATATAATATATATGGTAACAAGAAATTATCAAACCCTGAAAAAGAAGCCATACAAAGAGTTTTGAGGCACAGATTGCATCATAGAGATTATTCCACCTCGAGTGGTCACAGAATTTCATATTCACATAAAACCTACTCACATTTCACAAAAATAGCTTTAGGTTTTGCATTAATTTCCATAATTAAATGGTAAAGAAAAGTATCATATATTAAATATGTATAAGTGACAGGTGTTTAAAATCTGTTATCTGTTAATCTTCACAACAAGACTTCCAGATTGGTTATTTTTCCAGTTCAAATGAAACAAATTATCATAAAGAATTTTCAACAGCTCATTCAAGGTCACATAGATAGTAATGTGGAAGACTAGGATTCAACTGAGGTGGATCAGCCTCTATACTACATCTGTTTTCCCAAAAGTAAAGCCTAAGAGGGGCCTCCTTTGGAAACTGATTTTATCTCAATGAGTGAGTACTTTCAAAAGAAGCTGAGACAGAAACATGATAGAACAAAAATGTTCAGCAAAGAAGTGGTCCCAGCAGAAGACTAGCTTCCCTTGGCCCCTAGGGAAGCTTGGAGCATGCATTGCACCACAGAGGTAGACCCACATGGTTGTTGACTGTAGAGACTGGGGATAGGGCACGAGGAGGTGGGGGGACAATGGAGGGAGAGGGTGTATCACACCCAGGGTGGGAGAGGAAGCCTAATTAGGCACCGGATTGGGGGTGAGATGGGGGAGAAAATACACAGTATGCAGGGGTAGAGAAAGGGACCCCATTAAGGGAGGTTAGGGATAGGAGAAGGTGTTGCTGAAAGAGAGGATGAATAAGACCCAGGATTAGGCAAAAAATCTCATTAAGGTCATTTTTCTGTAATTTTTTAGGTGATTCATTAGCATTTGGTGCCACCAAAAGCAACTGGTACCAGAAAAAGCAATAGGCAAATGGGGCACTCCTAGTGAAGATGGACCAGGCACCAAAAAGACCTACTACAGTCTCTGAAATCTGTTACAATATGTTATCTTTTCATATGAATATTCCATATGCTGGGATGTTGGATACTGGACCAAATTGATATCCTGTCAACTCCCTGGAATATGAGACTATGTTATTTTCCTTGCATTCTAATTTTCTCCTTCTCTTATGGGGGTTGGAACTTAACCTTGAAAAATTTCTGGCCAACCTGATTCCCCACCTCAACACAGGCAAGACTGTACAGTTATTACACAATTTTATACAAGGCTGAAGATGTAGCACACGGGTGTGTATGAGTGTGTCTGTGTGTGCATGCGTGTGTGTATTGCCTGCTGAAAGGCAGATCTGCCTCACTTATTTTTGAACCCAATAAAGTATTCTACTCTATTTGAAAATTATAAAAATGTATTTGTAGATAGTGATAATACCTTAGTTACAATACATTATGTATATATAAATTCTTTTTTTAAACAAATTATTATAAAGATTTGACTGGTGTACTTTTTCTTTGACACATTCTTATGAAAAAAAAAATCAATTTTACTCTTACAGGCTTCTTTTCACATTGGATAAACATCCACAGAAACTTAAGCTATTTTTTTTTATAATTAATTTTTTTGGAGTATAGTTGCTTTACAATGTTGTGTTAGTTTCTACCGTACAGCAAAATGAATCAGCTATACGTATACATATATCCCCTTTTTTTGGATTTCCTTCCCATTTACGTCACCACAGAGCACTAAGTAGAGTTCCCTGTGCTATACAGTAGGTTCTCATTAGTTATCTATTTTATATATAGTAGTGTATGTATGTCAATCCCAAACTCCCAGTTCATCCCACTCCTCCCTTCCCCGCTTGGTGTCCATACGTTAGGTCTCTGCATCTGTGTCGCTATTTCTGCTTTGCAAATAAGATCATCTATACCATTTTTCTAGATTCCACATGTATGTGTTAATACACGGTATTTGTTTTTCTCTTTCTGACTTACTTCACTCTGTATGACAGTCTCTAGGTCCAACCATGTGTCTAAAAATGAACCGATTTCGTTCCTTTTTATGACTGAGTAATATTCCATTGTATACATGTACCACATCTTCCTTATCCATTCGTCTGTCAACGGACATTTAGGTTGCTTCCATGACCTCGCTATTGTAAATAGTGTTGTAATGAACATTGGGGTGCATGTGTCTTTTTGAATTATGGTTTTTTCAGGGTATATGCCCAGTAGTGGGATTGCTGGGTCATATGGTAGTTATTTTTAGTTTTTTAAGGAAACTCCATACTGTTCTCCACCATGGTTGTATCAATTTACATTCCCACCAACTGTGCAAGAGGGTTCCATTTTCTCCACACCCTCTCCAGCATTTATTGCTTGTAGATTTTTTGATGATGGCCATTCTGACAGGTGTGAGGTGATACCTCATTGTAGTTTTGAATCGCATTTCTCTTATAATTAGAGATGTTGAGCATGTTTTCATGTGTTTGTTGGCAATCTGCATGTCTTCTTTGGAGAAATGTTTATTTAGGTCTTCTGCCCATTTTTGGATTGGATTGTTTGTTTTTTTGATATATAAATTCTTAATATAAAATTTGCTTGATGTCCTCAAGTCACATAAAATTCATTTATGTGACAATTTTCATTCAAATTTATATAAACATAAGAAGGGTTTTTTCTTTTTCTTTTTTATTTTTTTTAGTATGGAAATGGCAAATGGACCACCTATTTTCCACTAACTTTTTACAATTCTGCTTAGAAGCTATAACTTTAAATTTTTTAATCATTATTATTATTACTATTAATCTTAGTGCCTCTACACATAGCTGTCTTCTTCCTGAGATTTACTTTCCTAAACAATTTTTTCCTGAATACTTTTAAGTGTTGAAAATCATGTAGTTCTGTGATACCTTCTACAACTCTCTCCTCTCTATTCCCAGAGGTGGGAAACTTTACTCTCTGACATTTGGTCTCCCTCACATTCCTCATTTAGCTACCCCCTCCTCAGTTCTCCTGAGATGTAGAGACTGTTTTATTTGCTTAGGGTTGCTCAGCTATAAGACAAACTCACTTATTCTGAATCCATTCTTCTCATGTTACTACACTCTCGGTTTCACTATGAATGAGGAATAAGGGACTCATCCCCACGAAATATTTATCTCCCTCTTTCTGACAGTTTGTCTTTTATGTCCTTTTTATAGCCAGAACAAAACTAACCCCCTAAACAACAGAAAACAGTCACTGCCTGCATTCAGTGGAGCCTTTTTCTCCCAACAATCCAGTCTCCTCCTCCACAAACTCTAATTCAATGCCAGTGACGCAATGTGAGCATCTGTTTATGGTCACGGCGCTCACCACTCATCTTTAAAACATTCTAATTTCCAAAGGTCTGGGTTTTTTGTTTTTTGTTTTTCTTTCCCCAGATGCATTTCTTATTACAAAAAGTCACCAGGGAATCCTGACTGTATGTGCAGAATGTACTATACTTGCATCAAAACACTAAATCGGTTCCATTGTCACTTTGCCCTCCACTTAGCATTCTGTCTGGCAATTCTTATTTTCCCAGCCTATCACCCTTTCAGCACTTCTTTGGGATAAACACTCTCTACATTCAGTGTTTGAAAGGTTGCAGTAGACAAAAGCTGGTGATTTCCTGAAAGAACAATTCACACATTTCTACCAGAATTTAGCCTTTGCTTAGGACTGATGGGATTCATCTACTGATCTTTCATCGTACAATCTAGGCTGTGGAATCAGAGTCTAGGGTCCAAATCTTGGCCCTGAAACTTACTATAGCTGTAAGGAATGACGGATAGAAAGGAGTCACAGACAAAACGTTATTTGTTTTGTGTTACACAGGTCTTGAGCATATTAAAAAAATAATCTTTACACTTTCAATTCTTTAAACAGATAGTCAAAATAGAAACATAATTTTAAAATGGCCATTGATAAATTTTTGTTTTCCAAATATCTGAAAGTGCTTTAAAACATAGTTGTTGGCCTGGGACAAATCTCATCCATTTCTTTCTCTTGCTACATTGACTATAAAAATAAAATAAAACATTACCAATGATTACTACAGGATCATGACTAATCATCTTATGACTCTGTGTAGACTTTCTTTCATGTATAGATGTTTCCAGTTCAGACATGATCAAACCTTTTGTGAATTCAAAAGCAGGCAAAAGTGATTTCATTTTTGGTTAACTGGCATGTCAGCAAATACAATTTTCATTTATTTATCTTTAAGAGGAACTTGTGATGTTAGCTGGTCTCTATCAATTGAAATAAAAATCACACTAATATCTCAGGTGGCAAAAAAATCACCATCTATTTTGTTAAAATAATAATAATAAAGAAAAACAGAGACTAAAACTATGCCAGACAGGAGAATCAACCAACCCTGCATTTCCTCTTCTATGTATACCTTAGGTGAGAGAGAGATGAACTTCTGTTTTGCTTAAGGCACTATTATTTGGCATTTTCTGATACATACCAAGAAATTGCATCTTAGCTGATTAAAGACGTAAGGGATATAGGCAGGTACTCACATCGACTTATGAAAGGTACACTAACAAACGTAGGACCAAAATCACGCATGACAAAACATCAAATATTGCATATGTACCACCTCCTTTAAACCCTTCCAGGCTGATAGCCTTTGCTTCATCTTTCAACAGGCATGTTATGGATGCATGTTTGTGTCCGTTTGAAATTCATATGTTGAAACCCTAACCCTCACTGGGATGGAATTAGGAGGTGGGGCCTTTGAGAGGTAATTAATTAGGTCATGAGGGTAGAACCCTCATGATGACACTAGTGCTCTTAGAAGAAGATACACAAGACTGTGCTTTCTGTCTCTCTGATCCATCAGGTAAGGATACAACAAGAAGACCACAGTCTGCAGACCAGGAGGAGTGCTCTCATTAGACACTGGATCTGCCAGCACCTTAAGCTTGGACTTCCCAGCCTCCAGAACTGTGAGAAGTAAGTGTCTGTGGCTTAAGCCACCCAGTCTATGCTATTTTGTTATAGGAGCCAAAGCAGACTAAGACAAGGCAACTCTGCCTCCTTTACAGTCTAACTTTCCAGGTCCCAAGGTAACTTGGGTGTTGTGAAAGCCAAACTCAGCCCTGGCTCTGGGCCACCTACCTGTCATTACTAACAGTCTCCTCATCTATAAAAAGGAGTTATTACTAATTGCTACACAGGATGAAGTGAAAAGATATGAGCATGTATAAAAATTAAAATTTAAATACTATATGTCAGATATCCTTGTCTCCCTCACATAATGCCTACTTCCCTTAAAGTCTGTCCTGGAAAATTCTTTTAGTTAAGAGTACATTGGGGAAATGGGTCCATTATTAAACTTTCAGGTCCAATTCCACTTAGGAGGAAACTAGACTTGTAGGAATCACTGTAGTGATGAATGGGACCAAGCTAACAGCACTGTGTTTCCAAACAAAGCCTATTTTCAAGGATAAATTCTCAAAAAACTGTAAAATAACTATGTGTAATATATAGATAATTTATTATAATTGCATATATCATAAAATACATGTATACTATATAGTATATATCATATATACACATGCATATATACATGTACATGAATATACATACATTTATCTTTGGGAATTATTTTGATGTGAAATGAAGCCAGATTATTTCAGACATCAATTTTGAGATGAATGTGTCAGTCAATGAACAGGTTAAATCTAGAACAGAGATGACTGTACTGTACTTCATACTTCACAGTGCCATCTTCTGACTACAAATGGAAGTGCAGTTCCAGTAAAACAACGACACAAACTTTCTAAGGAAAATCTGGCTGCCATAATACTAACAATGATAATAATAATAATTATTATTATTAGGTTAGGTTTCAGGATAGGCTGAGTTCAAATAATGTCTGTTAACTTTCACATCTGTAAAACAAAAGGTGACACTATTCATGACATGGGAATATTTTGAGGAGTTGCGTACCAGACCCCTTAGCTCACTCATCCACGTGCGTGTATGGCACAAGTCTGGTTTTTACACTAGTCTGCATGTGGTTCTCAACAGCTCCTTTGTTTCTGAGTTACCTCCCAAATGCCTGACACCACGAATTTCAGTGTTAATTTTACTGTATGAGGATCCTGACCTTGAGGCTATGTCTATTAAATTGTGGGTTCAAATTTCACCTCTAGGGCTTCCGTGGTGGCACAGTGGTTGAGAGTCCGCCTGCTGATGCAGGGGGCAGGGGTTCGTGCCCTGGTCTGGGAAGATCCCACATGCCGCGGAGCGGCTGGGCCCATGAGCCATGGCTGCTGAGCCTAAGCATCCGGAGCCTGTGCTCCGCAACAGGAGAGGCCACAACAGTGAGAGGCCCGCGTACAGAAAAAAAAAAAAAAAAAAAAAAAAAATTTCACCTCTACCTTTAGTAATGTTGTGACTTTAGGTATATTAACTTCTCTAATCTTCAATGTTCTAATCTATAAAGCACATTCATGAAGTACAAAAAAGCATTAAATAAAGTAATCCTAAAGAAATGTGTAGTACAATTCTTGCACACAAAAAAACAAACAATAACCTTTACCTACTATTAGGTAGGATCACACAGGGAGCAAGTGCTGAGCTGCAGTTAGAACGCAGGTCAATCTGATTCCCACCACATGTTTCTAAGCTCCACAGTTGAAACATGGAAGCTATCTGGAGCCAGATGGTAGGACACTACAGGTCCCTGGTGTGACTTGGAAAAACAACGTCCACAAATAAAGACCATATTATACAAATTCATGATTATTTTTCTTTCACAATAAAAACAAAATAAAATGAACATTATTTTAGTTGGAACTTAAAAGAAAGGACCTTCTGTTATGTTTAGTTGTGAACTTAGAGGAAACCTGACAGGAAGTTACATTTTTCTGTCATCCCACGGTGTAAATCGGAACCCACATATGAGGCTGACGCAGATTTAGGGTCATGCCAGTGTTTTACGTTACACACTAGGAGGCGCTGTAGCACAGTGATTAAGAACATGGGCTAGAAAACTATTTGGAGTTTGACTTTAGACTCCACTACCTACCACTTTATAACTGAGGGTTAGTAATCTAACCCTTGTGTGCCTTAGTCTCCACAGATATAAAATGGAGGCAACAACAACCACCACCTCACAAGAAGTCTACTGTGAGGATTAACCTGGTTTAAGATATTACATAAGTGTTAGCTCTTATTTATTATCATATCATCTTTTGATTCTTTTCTTTATTATTTCAGGAGAACTAACTGATACTGCAGAGGGGAAGAGAAGCAGGAAATATGGCTGACATAGCTGCACATTCTGTTCAACACATAAAGTTAATTGAAACAAAATCTGTTTTTCCACATCAGTCAAAACCAACTGCTACTAATGAAGGAGGTGGGGATCAAAATTTTCATTTTTACCAGGCTAAAATGTGAAGGAGAAAGTGGAGTTTTCATTCTTTTCAGTGCTATCAGTAAGATTTCACCTTGCTGTCAAGTACTTTCTAAATAAAGTATGCCCCCTGATAAATCCATGTCATATAGTTTTATACCATTTAGTTTGAGTTTAGTTTCTTAGCCCTCTGTAGAAAAGTGCAGGAGGCAGAGAATTATTTTCATGCAACTTGATTGATAAATGCAGCCTTGGTAATGTGACAAGATTCTCACCTATTAAATTCATTTATATACATGTGAAAATAGGTGTTATTTTTTGCCAAAACATCACCATCTTTCCATCCTCTTGACTTCAGCTGCAATGTCCATGTTAAGCAAATGCTCAAGAGATCAAAGTGTTCCAGACTCTACAGTTTCAAATATTGTTTCCAAATTTTCAGATAGAAAGCATCTGATTTCCACATTAAAAAATGAAAATTCTTTGGCTCCTTCCTCAGAGAATCTAATCTAATCTGTCTACGGTAGGGACAAGGAAGTAGCCTTTTTAATAAGCATCCCAGGGGATCCTGATGTAGGTACACTGAGGAGTGTACTTTGAGAAAAACTGATCTAAGGAAACATATATTTTCTACACAGGAATACTGAAATTAGCTTGCAAATTTTGTACTTATAATAAAGGCTTCAATTTATCTGGTTTAAAAATAATGAATTCCTTTGGCTGCTTTATTTAAGAATGTCTTTAATGTAGCCTGTCCCACCTCATGCAAACATGCAGCTATTTGCCAACACAGTCTAGTTTCAGCATTCTTGTTTATAAGTTTTTTCTTCAGTGTGTATTTATACAGAGATTACATTTTATAGACATAGCTATAGTTTCATTCACAAAACGATTCGCAGAAAAATGAGCTAGGATCTGACCACTTTCTAGCTGGGAAAATATAGGCTAATTATTTAATATGTCCAAAATTCCTTCTCCCTAGTGATAAAACATGTATAAGTATAATGTGCTGCAAGGAAGTAAGGGTTGAGTGACAGAGAGTAAGCATCTAGCACATTGCCAGGGCAATAATTAGTCCTCAACATTACTGGCTGAATCTGTAACTTACATGTCATATAAAATACCAATTGAAATAAAGACATGCAAACAAAAAATCCATACATAACAAAATCCCTTTTACACAAAAGGGATTCAGTATGTTTCAATATTTTTCTAAATTGTAGTGTCAGGAAAAAAACAGTTTTCCCCCATTTTTATGTGAACTTCTTTTGTAGAATGAGCTCACATTTCATTTTGTGGTATCTGAAGGAAAAAGCTACATGTTCTCAACAATGTAAAGCTTACTCAACCATATCTGCTTCTTGCCAACATGTCACTTAAATTCTTCATGGATTTTCTTGTTTCTTTTATAATTTAAAGCAGCCCCCTCCCCCGCCTTTTCTGCTCAATGCTAAGAACTTAGCTTACTGCAAAGACCAGAAATGAATGACTGCCAGCATTAGAAAAGATAAAATTAAAATAACAAAAAAAAAAACAAGAAAAAGAGGAAGGCTAGTGATTGAGGACTTTCCTTTCTACTCCTACCATCTCTGTTCATGCACATAGCATTCAAAGTGCCCTAGGGTGCTAGGCTTTTTATTTCCCTCGGCCACTCCAGCCCCTTCTCCACCATTCTATGGAGATCATGACCAACCTTACCCATTGTGAGACCACTTAATTTTAAAATCCAGAATCCTCTACTTGTCCAAAGGATTGTTGGTGTTTATGCTTTCCTACTTTAAGATACATCTTTTTGGTCCTGCCATCTTTAGGTCAACTCAAAAAATGAACCTTCTTTAAAGGCATTAGTGTGATATGGTAATATAATTTCAATAACTATATTTAATGTTTAACTGGATTAGCAAAATTATTAGCAACATAATTTGGAGCTTTCAGACTCAGAATAGAAGCTAGGTCATGTCATACTAGTTTTCCATACTATTTTTCTTGAGGTATTGCATGTATTTAAATCAGTGTTCCTAACTGGAATTGGTTACGGTGATTTGGAGTTGACTTTCACATTGGTCTCAAATCATCCACATGAGCTTGGAGGAAAATACATTCTCCATTCAGGGTTTTTTTTGTTGTTGTTGTTGTTTTTCATCTGTAATAAGGGAGGATAAGGCTGAGTTCCAAAATCTGTTCACCAACACTTTCGTCTTGCCTATACCAAGTAAAAGTTTTTATTAAGGACTGCTCTTTCTGAAATGCAATACACTCTGATAGGGTAAAATCTCTCTAATCCTTTCAGTCAGGTAATGTAAAATTGGCAATATACTGAGTTTTATTTCTCTGTGCTAGACACTATTCTTTTTGTACATTAGCTTATTTGATCCTCTTGACAAATCTATATGAGAGAGGCAATGTTATTGCCTTTTCATTGATGAGAAAAATGTGGCTAAGAGATGTAATTGACATTTCTAAAATCATTTAGCTAGTAAAGCTGACTCAAAGTCTATATGATTCCATATTCTTTGGATTTAACACATATGACAGCACAAACATTTCCTGTAACCCCTACCCCATTCATCTCAAGCTACTCACTGAGTAAGTGCTTCTAGATGCTCAGAGTTGTGTGTTGAACAGAGTTAAAAGATGGGGAATTAATTAGAAACCCTTTTGAGGATAGACAGAAGGAAGTCACAGAAAGTCACATCCTCCATAGGGACATGAGATAAAGGCTAACCCAGACTCTACATTAGCCTTTGCAGATACCTTAGCTCAGCTGAAAGGACTGCTTTGGAAGGCAGCAGGTCATCACATGCTTTTTGTTCCATTTTTCCTAAGGAGCATTCACTGAGCTCAATTCCCTCCTGACCCTACCCCTAGAAGAATCATATCAAGAATAAACTATGATTTTATTACTTTGGCTGTGTCAGTCAAGAACTTTGAAATTCATTTAAGGAATTAATTTACTTTGATTTTTAATAAAATAATTAAATGTTGATTGCTTGAGGTATCCAATATAAAATCAACACACTGAATTGTAATAATTTCTACATATAGTAATAGCTAACATGTCTTAGGATTTCCTGAAGGACAAAGAGTACAGCTATATGCAGGTACTGAGAGAGAACTTAATATACTTTCTTCAATCTTAATGGCCCTAAATGTTGGACATTATTATTTTCCATTTTATAGATGAGAAATTTAAGTCTCAGAATGGTTAAGAAACCTATCCAAAGGCAGGGAGTTTATGATATGTATGTGTAGAATGAAATCTATTACCACTTTGCCCTAAAAAATGTTACATAACTAAAAATTGTTGATAGGCTATGATAAAAGTATAGAGACATGTAAACCAAATGAAATGTAATATCACCATAAATTAAAGCTAGACATGAACATATTTAGGAACTCATCTTTGTAAGATAGTTCAGTATGCTACCCATTGAACAATACTACACAGTTGCAGAATAGATTTAATAGGTGAGGAATATATATAAGCAAATGTCTCCCAGGAACTACACTTATAGGAAAGAGTTTCAATGAAAAGATCCCAAAGGTACCAAAAGTATCACCTTACAATAGAACTGAAAAGCCAACAGTAACCACTATAGGTGTATCTCTTGCAAGGTAAATTGTGCAAAGCTGAGAACTCATTAGTGACTCTGCTTTGGGTTTTGAAAATGACCTGGAAACCTTTTTTAGGCCAACTCACTCTTCAAAAAACAACTGAATACAGGTGAACAAATGGTGTTCAGCTCATTATTGTAATTCCCTTTGACTATAGCATGTTGTTCTATCATGATTCTACATGGCTGGAGAATTTTTTAAATTACTTTATACTCTACAATAACTAGAATAGTTCTGGATATAAGGTAGGTACCAACTATACCAATGCGGCTTAATTACAGAAGAGATGACATGGAGAGTAATCATGATAAAAGAGAGAGAGCACTAGGGAAAGTTCTGGGTTCTTGTTTTGCTTTTCCTCTGTGGTCTTAGGGAAGTCTCAGTCACTCTGGACCTCAGTTTTCTCACCTCTAATATGAAGGGCTTTGGATGAGAACACAACCTTGTATTCACAGCATGTTTCCCAATGACAGACTCTTTAAAGTACACTCAAAGAGATTAAAAAACTCGAAAGCGGCACCAAGCAAGTCAGACATAATTTGCAATGCAATCACTACCTATGGTATAACGATGTCTCCTAGTATTCATGAAAGCATTTTCAGAGCACAGTGTTTATTTGGTTGAACTTCAGATTGTGTCTGAATGGAATGGTTTACTTTCGATATATATTTTTTTGCATCTTATGATCATGAAGCAACATTTCTAAATGTCCCAGTAAACATGTGCCCCTTTCTGATGCAGACTTAACATGATCTATGTCTTTTCTTTTCCCTTAGAAGCAAATTATACCCTGTTCTATGATCCACTCAATTGACATATAATGACACATATGCATACACACACAGTAATCTATGGCAAAAATATACACACTTTTTCATTTAATAGTCAGAATTTCATAGCACAACTATGAAGAGTTTATGATAAACTATGTGCAAACTAGTTGAGAATACATGATCTCCAAAGCTCTTTTCAAAATTGGTTTACTATAAAGTCCCTTTTATGTGATGATTCTTAAGACATATAGCAGTTGAGCTTTTTCTATATCAGCAGTTCTCAAATTGTTTTCAATAGTAGAAAAAAAAATCTACATTTTCTTCCCTTAATTTTTCTAAATGTTTCTACCTTTTATAGCTTGCTGATGGATGATGAAATTGATTAACAAGTAGAAAATAGAGTTGTAAAAACTTTTATATCAATCTTGCCTATGTAACTTGAAAACATCCTTTTTTATTCATTGATGCTTATGCTCACGGCTAGTACAATTTATGCAATTTAATTAAATTCACTTGTAGCTATATAAATTAAATATTGCTAATCATACACTTTTGTGCTAAATCATATTCTATATAGTAAAATTAAATATCACAATTTTTCATGGTGTTCACCAAAGTGCACAGTACCATCCATGAACCAAAACACTTTTCAAAGACCCACCCGATTTACAAGGTAATCCTCATTATTTCTCCTGCTTCCCGTCTTCTTCGGCGATCTTTTCTTTCTTTTGCATGACGACGGTCACTCTTGTTAATTTTGTGCCGTCCAATTTATTTGCATCCAAGTTTTCATTTATTCTGCTATGTCCAGATCAATCACAGATACAAAAATTTCATGAAAATAATAACAACTATATAGTAATAGCTGCACAGGCTAACCTCTGTTAAGTACTTACTGTGTTCCAGGGAATATGGTAAACTCTGTTTTTAGATGAACTCATTCAGTCTTTACCACAGCCCCCTCAGGTAGTTCCTATGAGTAGTCCTATTTTCTACATGAGAAAACTGGATAAAAAGGCTAAGCAGGGCTTCCCTGGTGGCGCAGTGGTTGAGAGTCCGCCTGCCGATGCAAGGGACACGGGTTCATGCCCCTGTCCGAGAGGATCCCACATGCCGCGGAGCGGCTGGGCCCTTGAGCCATGGCCTCTGGGCCTGTGTGTTCGGAGCCTGTGCTCCGCAGCGGGGGAGGCCGCAACAGTGAGAGGCCCGCGTACCGAAAAAAAAAAAAAAGGCTAAGCAATTCACCTAACATCATACAACTAGCAAATGTTGCATGATACTAATGTCAATTACAAAATATCATTTCTCTCATTGTCCTCAGCAAAAGTTATTTTTGATATTGCTTAATTGACTTTATTTGCTCTTTCCTCTATTCACACTTCAAACTTTGTTTAAAACCTTGTTGTTAATATTTATCCAACTTTACCTTATATATAAATATTTCTGAATGTGACTAGATTATAGGTACATGTATTTGTAACTAATATATTATTTTATTGCCTTGATATCTTATGTAACAACTGATTTATTACAGGTACACTTTTGATGTGTGATAATGAAAACATCAAAAACATTTCTGGGGCTTCCCTGGTGGCGCAGTGCTTGAGAGTCCGCCTGCCGATGCAGGAGACGCGGGTTCGTGCCCCGTTTCGGGAGGATCCCACATGCCGCGGAGCGGCTGGGCCCGTGAGCCATGGCCGCTGAGCCTGCGCGTCCGGAGCCTGTGCTCCGCAAATGGGAGAGGCCACAACAGTGAGAGGCCCGCATAACGCAAGAAAAAAAAAAAAAAAAAAAAAACATTTCTGAATGTTATGAAGATAAGTTCAAATGGAATTTTTTGGATTTTCTAGAGAAGAAAATTTAATATTAAACATCTGTTTAATCAGGTTACTTAAATGATTTTGTCCTATTTATTAAAAAAGATTTTCCTCTAGAAGTCAGTTAAAAATAGCACACATGCACCCACAACAAACAAGCGCTCTCATAACACACATGAGAAAGCATAATTTCATTACACCCATATATCGCTAGTGGTTTCAGTGATTTTTCCTTCCTGGTTGGTAGGTCAATTTCTCCCTTTCAATTACATAGAGTTTGGTCTGGGACAATTGTACAGTCAATTCATAAATGTCTGAGGTGTCTCGTTAATTATAAAGAAAATTTACTGCACAAAGATATTCCACAAATAAGTCATTAAAAAAACTGCTATTGTAATTAGGCAACTAAGGCCCTGAAAAGGGATTTAAAAAGTCAACACATTGGGTTTCCTGGTGAAGCAGTGGTTGGGAGTCCGCCTGCCAATGCATGGGACCGGGTTCGTGTCCCGGTCCGGAAGATCCCACGTGCCGCGGAGCGGCTGGGCCTGTGAGCCATGGCCGCTGGGCCTGCGCATCCAGAGGCTGTGCTCTGCGACGGGAGAGGCCACAGCAGTGGGAGGCCTGTGTACCGCAGAAAAGTCAAAACATTTTTGCCAATATCTTGGACTGGAAGAGACATTTCTCTAACTCAATTACACAGAATGGAGAAATTCTTACAAAGAAATGTATGCAGGGTCATGTAAAGGTGTGTGTGGGGTAAGACTCCTTGTGTACTGGGCTTGGGACAAAAAAAATATAGTACCTCAGATCAATTTGGGGGAATTAAAGTAAGACTCCTTTGGATATCAAATTTATTTGCTTAAAAATGAAAATTTTTTGGTCCTTATTGTGTTTTTATTGTGACTCTTGTCTTTCCTTTATCCTATCCATCAACTTGATTCTGAGGAGAGACTGAGGCACAGAGCAAATAGGAGCTTGGGGCATCTTCAATATATAGTTCCATCTAAAAATACATTCCAAAGTAAACATGTGGTGTGACTGCTGATCAGAGGGGCCAGGACAGACCTGTAAGGTGACTCCTGTTGGGAGGACTATAATCGACCATCTGCTTAAAGTTCTTGCTTGATGGAAAACCACCAGAAGTCAGTAGACCTTCACTCCTCCCCTACGATGTTCTCTCCCCGTTAAGTCATTTAAAGCCAAAGGTATCAAGAGTAGAATCACAGCATAAAGGA